>NW_005353967.1:7425649-7450921 GCF_000412655.1 Myotis brandtii | reverse complement strand
CCCTTGCTCTCTGAAATTAATAAAAATATATTTAAAAAATGATGCTACTTGAAATTAGCTTATGTTTCATTAATTTGAAACTAGTTATTTCCAACCTAACTGATGTTGTAAAAAGGTCAGCTGATTTTCATCCCTTCCCAAACGTTAGTTGATAGATAGATACCACCAGATAAAAAAAAATAGTCCCTAGAACAAACCCAGGCAAATAGCTCTTTATTAAGTAACTAGAGGCCTGGTGCACAAAATTCATGCACGGAGGGGGTGTCCCTCAGCCCGGCCTGCACCCTCTCCAATCTGGGACCCCTCGAGGGATGTTCGACTGCAGGATCGGGCCTGAACCGGCTGTCGAACATCCCTCTCACAATCTGGGACACCCCCTTCCCACCTCCATAACTTCCCCCACCAAATAAAATCAAGGAAAAATACTCCCCACCACCCCACTTCAAACAGTCCTTTAAAAGAAAGTAGGAATTTTAATTGACATCTTTCTCACACTTAAGATTCTTAGGTTTTAGAATATAGAAGTAATGAATTTGAATCAAAGAGAAGATATAATTTCATACTAAAGCAATACTTCCATAAAACTTTATACCTTGTTGACTGTCCGCTGAGAACTTCACACGTCACTAAAAATCCATTAGGACAATGACCACAGCATTAGCTCTTCAGTAAGTGACTCAAAACTCTATTTATTTAAAAGAAATGTTGTTTGGGGCAGGGGGGACATTGAATTGTGCCAGAATTAACCTCGTTCCCGGAGAAGCGTGGGCTGTGTCCGGGGAAGTCCGTGCCCACAGCTAGGAGGGTTGGTCAGCGTTGTGCAGCCTCAACCCAGCCCTGGGAACCTGTGCTCCCTGGGCTGGAAGACAACATGTGAGGTTAGTCACTCCTTTCATGGAGCCTTTTAGGGGGCAGCAATGTCCAGATGTGGCCTGAGGGAGGGATGTCACATAAGAGATGAGCTGTCGCCTTGGTAAGCCACATGAGAGCTCTCATCTCTGGCCTTCCCATTGGTGTCGCTTGGGGAGGTGATGGTTGAGGGGAAGAGGAGTTTTACGGAAGTACTGCATTCGTATGAAATGATATCCTCTCTTTGAGGGGCAATCTCCATAAATTTCTGTGTAACTGGTCTGCTGTGAGTCCAGAAAACTTTCAAGAAATACAAGTGGGCTACTAGGATTGAATACAAATGGCCTACCAGGATTGAGGCGCACCAATCTAAAGAACTGACTAATGTATAAAAAATTCTGTACAATATCAAGAACAAGTAGGTTTCATGAAAACAAAAACAAAAAAAGGAGGGAAAGAGAAGTGGGTAGAATGGAAGGAAAGGATCAAGGAAGCATCACGTCAGGACTTGGGGCATGGCTGGACACGGTGGCCGCGTCTGGACAGCCCTGTGGCCTGATAGATGGGAAGAATGCATGTCTTGCAGGCACAGGCCACCAAACGACTATCAGGCTGTGTACAAAATCTCAGCTTCTTCCCAGCTTTGCCTTGCCCTAACCTCGTCTACATGGAGGCCAGAAGGAGTTGCCCAGGGCCATGAGAGAGTGACCATCCCCAGGGACCAAACAGTACTACACACAGGGCCTTGTCCACTTACTGCAATGGATGGTTCGCCATGGACCCTCCCCAGCACTCACCGAGAGCAGTGCCCAGCCTCTGTCACGTCTTTAAATGCCAGAGTGAGGGCATCCTGACTTCTTCAGATACTAACACAGCATTAACCTTATTCTTGCATTTCCTTGCCCTTTGTATCACAGCTTACATAAACTCAAGGGCACCAATTATACACTTGAGTTTTAACAAAGTGAACATGCTGAGGTCACCAGCACCCAGATCAGGAAACTGACTCCTGGAGCCTCCTTCCAGTTACTGACCCCCCAGTTACTCCCGACTGGACTAATACTAACAGTGGCCGGCCTGTTCCTGTTCTCAAGCTCTCTGTAAATGAGGTCGTACTCCACAGACCCTTGTGTCTGGCCTCTCTAGGTCAACGTACTGTTTTGTGACATCTACCCATGTTGTTGCATGTGGTTATCTTTTGTTCATTCTGTGGTTTTGTATTTTTATTTTTTAAGAAGGTGAAATAAAGAGTTAGGGATTAAAGGGAAATGAGGGATAGTCATGTCAGATGTCTAAAATGTAACAAGCCTTAAACAAAATCTAAGTTTCTAAGTGTTTCGTAGTATCTAAAGGCAGCATATGTGCACTAACAGCACTACTTATTCAGGCTGGTATGTTTTTAATAACTAGTTTTTTATTTTAAGACCTTAACTAAGATTTTTGTCCTCTTGAGTGGTTCCCAGCAACAATGATTTAGTCCATGTTGCGCTGTCAGTGTCTCTACTTCAGTGAATGTGATGCCATAGTGGTCAACTTCATATGATGTCATTCCAAGGAAGTCCCTGACCATGGAGATCACTTTGCTTTTCCGAAAAGCCCTCGGATGGGCCCCTGTGGCACCACTGTGCATGCTTGTGCCATGACCCTAACTTGGGGTGACATTCCCAACCAAGACTGAGACCCCAGGCATGAAAGCTGAGGGATCTATTGCAGCTCAGTCCCCGGAGAGGGATGGCCCCACTGCCAAAACCTGGTGAAACCAGCCCAGAGAGGGTGAGGGATTTTCCTCACGGCGGAGGACACAGGTGTTGGTGGATGTTGATGGCATTTCTCTAGCAGGTTCCTGAAGCTTCTTGAGGCCTCCAGCATTCCTTGGCTCATGACCCCCTCCCTCCATCTTCACGGCCGCAACACCACATCTCTCTGACCCACTTTGTAGGATTCTTGTGGTTGTGATTCAACCTATTTGGCGAATCCAAGCTTTAGTTACCTTCATCCCATCTGTAACCTTAATTCCCCTTTGCCGTGCAAGGTAACATACAAGTTCCAGGGATTTGAACCAGGACATCTTCAGGGAACATTATTCCGCCTCCCAAAGACCTGATGATGTCTAAGGGGCTCCTGCCAGCTGTTGAGCTTGTGTGGTGTGGGCTTACACATCTGGGGCTCTATGCAGTCAAGTCATGGCAGCTGCAGGGGGTACATGGGGGAATGGAGGCCATAGCGTTACAGAACCTCCAGTTAGGAGGAGGGTGTAAACCTATCAAAGTAACATAACTGTTAATCCTTTTGATCTTTTCAATTCATTTTTGCTTCACTTTTTAAAAATTATGTTCAGTTTTTGAACATTTACTGAGTGAAATTTAATTTTCAAAATACACACATTTGGCTTAAAATAGCTGCCTCTGAACCATTCTCTTTACACCTAGAAAATAAATTTCTAGGAGGTTAGGAATGAATCCAGAAGAGAGACTGACCCAGGACCTGTCCACCCCATTCACGGAGTGGCTGAAGAACAGTCTGCTTGTGAACTAGAAATTACAAACTTCTTAAGCAGAGGGCCGGTGGCATCACCAGTTTTCTCAAAATACCAGAATCAAATGGGGCACTGAGGAAAATGTAGGTTCTGGGTTTCTCTCTAGTGAGAAGTCTGGGGGTGAAGTAGTCTAGGACTATGCATTTTTAACAAGAATCTCAGGAACGATTCATTTTGAAACAGTCCCCTAATTTCCAGGGACATTTTCCCATTATAAAACAATTAGTGCCCCAGTGCACAGATTCATGCACATTGAAAGAACATTAATTAGAAGGTGGCTGGTGGGCCAGGTCTGGGCAAGACCGGCTGGACACGCCCTGGAGCCAACCTCCCACAGTCCCTCCCCGGCTGGCCGCACCTGGGGCGGCACCGCAACTCGAAGGGCATCTGTGATGTGAGCAGGGTCCCTCCAGCAGGTGGGGTCCCTCAGCCTGGCCTGCAGGGATCGGGCCAAAACTGGCTCTCCGGCATCCCCCGAGGGGTCCCAGATTGCAAGAGGGCAGTTCTTGGGTGACGCACCCTGGAATCAGTCTCCCTCCTCTCTGGTTCTGGGGTGTGTCACCCAAGAACCACCGCTGCCAAGTCACCACACCTCGGCAGCTCCTGCATAGATTGTATGCTCCCTGGTGGTCAGTGTGTATCATAGCTACCGGTCAGACAGTCAGATGGTTGCACAGCCTTTTATATATGTAAATTATACATAAAAATCAAAGCACAACTTTAAGAGTAAGATCTGTAATAATGCCATGTCATTTTAAGTGCAATGACCTCCTATCTACTATCCTGTTGGTTTGAAAAATGAAACAGATTTATTTCAGTTAAATGATGCTGCTTGCCTGGCCGGCATGGTTCAGTGGTTGAGCGTCAACCTATGAACCAGGAGGTCACAGTTTGATTCCCGGTCAGGGCACATGCCCGGGATATGGGCTTGATCCCCAGTGTGGGGCATGCAGGAGGCAGCCGATCAATGATTCTCTGTCATCATTGATGTTTCTATCTCTCTCTCCCTCTCCCTTGCTCTCTGAAATTAATAAAAATATATTTAAAAAATGATGCTACTTGAAATTAGCTTATGTTTCATTAATTTGAAACTAGTTATTTCCAACCTAACTGATGTTGTAAAAAGGTCAGCTGATTTTCATCCCTTCCCAAACGTTAGTTGATAGATAGATACCACCAGATAAAAAAAAATAGTCCCTAGAACAAACCCAGGCAAATAGCTCTTTATTAAGTAACTAGAGGCCTGGTGCACAAAATTCATGCACGGAGGGGGTGTCCCTCAGCCCGGCCTGCACCCTCTCCAATCTGGGACCCCTCGAGGGATGTTCGACTGCAGGATCGGGCCTGAACCGGCTGTCGAACATCCCTCTCACAATCTGGGACTGCTGGCTCCTAACTGCTTGCCTGCCTGCCTGCCTGATTGCCCCCTAACTGCTTCCCTGCCGGCCTGATTGATGCCTGCAGGACTCCCAGGCCTCATTGTGTGGAGCTGCTGCCAGGCCCCGCCTCTGCTGTGGGCGTGGCCATCTTGTGACGGTCATCTTGTGATGACCATCTTGTGATGACGTTAGGGCGTGATGCGTGGGGGCATGACACCATGTAGGCCAGGGGTCCTCAAACTATGGCCCGCAGGCCACATGCAAATACAAATATTGTATTTGTTCCCGTTTTGTTTTTTTACTTCAAAATAAGATATGTGCAGTGTGCATAGGAATTTATTTTGTTTGGGGCAGGGGGGACATTGAATTGTGCCAGAATTAACCTCGTTCCCGGAGAAGCGTGGGCTGTGTCCGGGGAAGTCCGTGCCCACAGCTAGGAGGGTTGGTCAGCGTTGTGCAGCCTCAACCCAGCCCTGGGAACCTGTGCTCCCTGGGCTGGAAAACAACATGTGAGGTTAGTCACTCCTTTCATGGAGCCTTTTAGGGGGCAGCAATGTCCAGATGTGGCCTGAGGGAGGGATGTCACATAAGAGATGAGCTGTCGCCTTTGTAAGCCACATGAGAGCTCTCATCTCTGGCCTTCCCGTTGGTGTCGCTTGGGGAGGTGATGGTTGAGGGGAGGAGGAGTTTTACGGAAGTACTGCATTCGTATGAAATGATATCCTCTCTTTGAGGGGCAATCTCCATAAATTTCTGTGTAACTGGTCTGCTGTGAGTCCAGAAAACTTTCAAGAAATACAAGTGGGCTACTAGGATTGAATACAAATGGCCTACCAGGATTGAGGCGCACCAATCTAAAGAACTGACTAATGTATAAAAAATTCTGTACAATATCAAGAACAAGTAGGTTTCATGAAAACAAAAACAAAAAAAGGAGGGAAAGAGAAGTGGGTAGAATGGAAGGAAAGGATCAAGGAAGCATCACGTCAGGACTTGGGGCATGGCTGGACACGGTGGCCGCGTCTGGGCAGCCCTGTGGACTGATAGATGGGAAGAATGCATGTCTTGCAGGCACAGGCCACCAAACGACTATCAGGCTGTGTACAAAATCTCAGCTTCTTCCCAGCTTTGCCTTGCCCTAACCTCGTCTACATGGAGGCCAGAAGGAGTTGCCCAGGGCCATAGAGAAGGACCCATCCCCAGGGACCAAACAGTACTACACACAGGGCCTTGTCCACTTACTGCAATGGATGGTTCGCCATGGACCCTCCCCAGCACTCACCGAGAGCAGTGCCCAGCCTCTGTCACGTCTTTAAATGCCAGAGTGAGGGCATCCTGACTTCTTCAGATACTAACACAGCATTAACCTTATTCTTGCATTTCCTTGCCCTTTGTATCACAGCTTACATAAACTCAAGGGCACCAATTATACACTTGAGTTTTAACAAAGTGAACATGCTGAGGTCACCAGCACCCAGATCAGGAAACTGACTCCTGGAGCCTCCTTCCAGTTACTGACCCCCCAGTTACTCCCGACTGGACTAATACTAACAGTGGCCGGCCTGTTCCTGTTCTCAAGCTCTCTGTAAATGAGGTCGTACTCCACAGACCCTTGTGTCTGGCCTCTCTAGGTCAACGTACTGTTTTGTGACATCTACCCATGTTGTTGCATGTGGTTATCTTTTGTTCATTCTGTGGTTTTGTATTTTTATTTTTTAAGAAGGTGAAATAAAGAGTTAGGGATTAAAGGGAAATGAGGGATAGTCATGTCAGATGTCTAAAATGTAACAAGCCTTAAACAAAATCTAAGTTTCTAAGTGTTTCGTAGTATCTAAAGGCAGCATATGTGCACTAACAGCACTACTTATTCAGGCTGGTATGTTTTTAATAACTAGTTTTTTATTTTAAGACCTTAACTAAGATTTTTGTCCTCTTGAGTGGTTCCCAGCAACAATGATTTAGTCCATGTTGCGCTGTCAGTGTCTCTACTTCAGTGAATGTGATGCCATAGTGGTCAACTTCATATGATGTCATTCCAAGGAAGTCCCTGACCATGGAGATCACTTTGCTTTTCCGAAAAGCCCTCGGATGGGCCCCTGTGGCACCACTGTGCATGCTTGTGCCATGACCCTAACTTGGGGTGACATTCCCAACCAAGACTGAGACCCCAGGCATGAAAGCTGAGGGATCTATTGCAGCTCAGTCCCCGGAGAGGGATGGCCCCACTGCCAAAACCTGGTGAAACCAGCCCAGAGAGGGTGAGGGATTTTCCTCACGGCGGAGGACACAGGTGTTGGTGGATGTTGATGGCATTTCTCTAGCAGGTTCCTGAAGCTTCTTGAGGCCTCCAGCATTCCTTGGCTCATGACCCCCTCCCTCCATCTTCACGGCCGCAACACCACATCTCTCTGACCCACTTTGTAGGATTCTTGTGGTTGTGATTCAACCTATTTGGCGAATCCAAGCTTTAGTTACCTTCATCCCATCTGTAACCTTAATTCCCCTTTGCCGTGCAAGGTAACATACAAGTTCCAGGGATTTGAACCAGGACATCTTCAGGGAACATTATTCCGCCTCCCAAAGACCTGATGATGTCTAAGGGGCTCCTGCCAGCTGTTGAGCTTGTGTGGTGTGGGCTTACACATCTGGGGCTCTATGCAGTCAAGTCATGGCAGCTGCAGGGGGTACATGGGGGAATGGAGGCCATAGCGTTACAGAACCTCCAGTTAGGAGGAGGGTGTAAACCTATCAAAGTAACATAACTGTTAATCCTTTTGATCTTTTCAATTCATTTTTGCTTCACTTTTTAAAAATTATGTTCAGTTTTTGAACATTTACTGAGTGAAATTTAATTTTCAAAATACACACATTTGGCTTAAAATAGCTGCCTCTGAACCATTCTCTTTACACCTAGAAAATAAATTTCTAGGAGGTTAGGAATGAATCCAGAAGAGAGACTGACCCAGGACCTGTCCACCCCATTCACGGAGTGGCTGAAGAACAGTCTGCTTGTGAACTAGAAATTACAAACTTCTTAAGCAGAGGGCCGGTGGCATCACCAGTTTTCTCAAAATACCAGAATCAAATGGGGCACTGAGGAAAATGTAGGTTCTGGGTTTCTCTCTAGTGAGAAGTCTGGGGGTGAAGTAGTCTAGGACTATGCATTTTTAACAAGAATCTCAGGAACGATTCATTTTGAAACAGTCCCCTAATTTCCAGGGACATTTTCCCATTATAAAACAATTAGTGCCCCAGTGCACAGATTCATGCACATTGAAAGAACATTAATTAGAAGGTGGCTGGTGGGCCAGGTCTGGGCAAGACCGGCTGGACACGCCCTGGAGCCAACCTCCCACAGTCCCTCCCCGGCTGGCCGCACCTGGGGCGGCACCGCAACTCGAAGGGCATCTGTGATGTGAGCAGGGTCCCTCCAGCAGGTGGGGTCCCTCAGCCTGGCCTGCAGGGATCGGGCCAAAACTGGCTCTCCGGCATCCCCCGAGGGGTCCCAGATTGCAAGAGGGCAGTTCTTGGGTGACGCACCCTGGAATCAGTCTCCCTCCTCTCTGGTTCTGGGGTGTGTCACCCAAGAACCACCGCTGCCAAGTCACCACACCTCGGCAGCTCCTGCATAGATTGTATGCTCCCTGGTGGTCAGTGTGTATCATAGCTACCGGTCAGACAGTCAGATGGTTGCACAGCCTTTTATATATGTAAATTATACATAAAAATCAAAGCACAACTTTAAGAGTAAGATCTGTAATAATGCCATGTCATTTTAAGTGCAATGACCTCCTATCTACTATCCTGTTGGTTTGAAAAATGAAACAGATTTATTTCAGTTAAATGATGCTGCTTGCCTGGCCGGCATGGTTCAGTGGTTGAGCGTCAACCTATGAACCAGGAGGTCACAGTTTGATTCCCGGTCAGGGCACATGCCCGGGATATGGGCTTGATCCCCAGTGTGGGGCATGCAGGAGGCAGCCGATCAATGATTCTCTGTCATCATTGATGTTTCTATCTCTCTCTCCCTCTCCCTTGCTCTCTGAAATTAATAAAAATATATTTAAAAAATGATGCTACTTGAAATTAGCTTATGTTTCATTAATTTGAAACTAGTTATTTCCAACCTAACTGATGTTGTAAAAAGGTCAGCTGATTTTCATCCCTTCCCAAACGTTAGTTGATAGATAGATACCACCAGATAAAAAAAAATAGTCCCTAGAACAAACCCAGGCAAATAGCTCTTTATTAAGTAACTAGAGGCCTGGTGCACAAAATTCATGCACGGAGGGGGTGTCCCTCAGCCCGGCCTGCACCCTCTCCAATCTGGGACCCCTCGAGGGATGTTCGACTGCAGGATCGGGCCTGAACCGGCTGTCGAACATCCCTCTCACAATCTGGGACTGCTGGCTCCTAACTGCTTGCCTGCCTGCCTGCCTGATTGCCCCCTAACTGCTTCCCTGCCGGCCTGATTGATGCCTGCAGGACTCCCAGGCCTCATTGTGTGGAGCTGCTGCCAGGCCCCGCCTCTGCTGTGGGCGTGGCCATCTTGTGACGGTCATCTTGTGATGACCATCTTGTGATGACGTTAGGGCGTGATGCGTGGGGGCATGACACCATGTAGGCCAGGGGTCCTCAAACTATGGCCCGCAGGCCACATGCAAATACAAATATTGTATTTGTTCCCGTTTTGTTTTTTTACTTCAAAATAAGATATGTGCAGTGTGCATAGGAATTTGTTCATAGGTTTTTTTTTTAAACTATAGTCTGGCCCTCCAACAGTCTGAGGGACAGTGAACTGGCCCCCTGTTTAAAAAGTTTGAGGACCCCTGATGTAGGCTATTATTAGTATAAATGATGGTGTCACTAGGTTTAACCTATTAGTTCCCTTCTTTTTGATCCTTTCTAAAGGCTGGGCCCTCATATCTCAGAACAATTAAACATGGTGTAAAATTTAGTTCTGATTTATCTATAGCCAGGTTAATAAGTTAGAGCAATCAGTCTACATTACTTACTGAAACGGCTAAAAAGAATATTAACCACTTAATAGGATTGCTAGAGTGATAAACTTCAGATCACAGTATGAAACAGTTGTTCTGAATTCAGTTACTGATTCAATGTATAAACTTGCAAGATAAACTTGAAAATTCATATAATCAATTTCCTTAAACATGTTTTTAGTAAACTAACAGTGATAGTTTAGATGGCTTATTAAATTTTCTAATATGTTAAAAACTTAAAAATAAATTTAAAGAGCATCTTCAAACATCAGTTTCACCAATCTCATCACCTTCATCTAGAGATTTCAACACTAATAGTGCCCAATATTTATGTAGCACATTAGGCATTTACAAAGTACTTTGATAAGTATTTCACTATGTTCTGCCACAAACCCAAGGGAGATTGAAAGAGCAACAATTTACATAATGCATACTTTAAATAAGTGAGTCTCAGAGAAGTAAATATCTTAGGATCAAACAGCCAGGAGTTCCTGAAACTAGGGAGCACCCAGATTTTCTGACTCTGAAATGACTACTCTACCAGCTACACCAGCTGCCCAAAGAGTAGATAACTGAGAAAGATGTGAGAGATTGTGAAGAAAACAAAAATTTCACCTGGGCCAGAAGGAGTTGCCCAGGGCCATGAGAGAGTGACCATCCCCAGGGACCAAACAGTACTACACACAGGGCCTTGTCCACTTACTGCAATGGATGGTTCGCCATGGACCCTCCCCAGCACTCACCGAGAGCAGTGCCCAGCCTCTGTCACGTGGTTGAGCGTCAACCTATGAACCAGGAGGTCATGGTGGGATTCCTGATCAGGGCACGTGTCCGGGTTGTGGGCTGGATCCCCAGTAGGGGTCATGTCTTTAAATGCCAGAGTGAGGGCATCCTGACTTCTTCAGATACTAACACAGCATTAACCTTATTCTTGCATTTCCTTGCCCTTTGTATCACAGCTTACATAAACTCAAGGGCACCAATTATACACTTGAGTTTTAACAAAGTGAACATGCTGAGGTCACCAGCACCCAGATCAGGAAACTGACTCCTGGAGCCTCCTTCCAGTTACTGACCCCCCAGTTACTCCCGACTGGACTAATACTAACAGTGGCCGGCCTGTTCCTGTTCTCAAGCTCTCTGTAAATGAGGTCGTACTCCACAGACCCTTGTGTCTGGCCTCTCTAGGTCAACGTACTGTTTTGTGACATCTACCCATGTTGTTGCATGTGGTTATCTTTTGTTCATTCTGTGGTTTTGTATTTTTATTTTTTAAGAAGGTGAAATAAAGAGTTAGGGATTAAAGGGAAATGAGGGATAGTCATGTCAGATGTCTAAAATGTAACAAGCCTTAAACAAAATCTAAGTTTCTAAGTGTTTCGTAGTATCTAAAGGCAGCATATGTGCACTAACAGCACTACTTATTCAGGCTGGTATGTTTTTAATAACTAGTTTTTTATTTTAAGACCTTAACTAAGATTTTTGTCCTCTTGAGTGGTTCCCAGCAACAATGATTTAGTCCATGTTGCGCTGTCAGTGTCTCTACTTCAGTGAATGTGATGCCATAGTGGTCAACTTCATATGATGTCATTCCAAGGAAGTCCCTGACCATGGAGATCACTTTGCTTTTCCGAAAAGCCCTCGGATGGGCCCCTGTGGCACCACTGTGCATGCTTGTGCCATGACCCTAACTTGGGGTGACATTCCCAACCAAGACTGAGACCCCAGGCATGAAAGCTGAGGGATCTATTGCAGCTCAGTCCCCGGAGAGGGATGGCCCCACTGCCAAAACCTGGTGAAACCAGCCCAGAGAGGGTGAGGGATTTTCCTCACGGCGGAGGACACAGGTGTTGGTGGATGTTGATGGCATTTCTCTAGCAGGTTCCTGAAGCTTCTTGAGGCCTCCAGCATTCCTTGGCTCATGACCCCCTCCCTCCATCTTCACGGCCGCAACACCACATCTCTCTGACCCACTTTGTAGGATTCTTGTGGTTGTGATTCAACCTATTTGGCGAATCCAAGCTTTAGTTACCTTCATCCCATCTGTAACCTTAATTCCCCTTTGCCGTGCAAGGTAACATACAAGTTCCAGGGATTTGAACCAGGACATCTTCAGGGAACATTATTCCGCCTCCCAAAGACCTGATGATGTCTAAGGGGCTCCTGCCAGCTGTTGAGCTTGTGTGGTGTGGGCTTACACATCTGGGGCTCTATGCAGTCAAGTCATGGCAGCTGCAGGGGGTACATGGGGGAATGGAGGCCATAGCGTTACAGAACCTCCAGTTAGGAGGAGGGTGTAAACCTATCAAAGTAACATAACTGTTAATCCTTTTGATCTTTTCAATTCATTTTTGCTTCACTTTTTAAAAATTATGTTCAGTTTTTGAACATTTACTGAGTGAAATTTAATTTTCAAAATACACACATTTGGCTTAAAATAGCTGCCTCTGAACCATTCTCTTTACACCTAGAAAATAAATTTCTAGGAGGTTAGGAATGAATCCAGAAGAGAGACTGACCCAGGACCTGTCCACCCCATTCACGGAGTGGCTGAAGAACAGTCTGCTTGTGAACTAGAAATTACAAACTTCTTAAGCAGAGGGCCGGTGGCATCACCAGTTTTCTCAAAATACCAGAATCAAATGGGGCACTGAGGAAAATGTAGGTTCTGGGTTTCTCTCTAGTGAGAAGTCTGGGGGTGAAGTAGTCTAGGACTATGCATTTTTAACAAGAATCTCAGGAACGATTCATTTTGAAACAGTCCCCTAATTTCCAGGGACATTTTCCCATTATAAAACAATTAGTGCCCCAGTGCACAGATTCATGCACATTGAAAGAACATTAATTAGAAGGTGGCTGGTGGGCCAGGTCTGGGCAAGACCGGCTGGACACGCCCTGGAGCCAACCTCCCACAGTCCCTCCCCGGCTGGCCGCACCTGGGGCGGCACCGCAACTCGAAGGGCATCTGTGATGTGAGCAGGGTCCCTCCAGCAGGTGGGGTCCCTCAGCCTGGCCTGCAGGGATCGGGCCAAAACTGGCTCTCCGGCATCCCCCGAGGGGTCCCAGATTGCAAGAGGGCAGTTCTTGGGTGACGCACCCTGGAATCAGTCTCCCTCCTCTCTGGTTCTGGGGTGTGTCACCCAAGAACCACCGCTGCCAAGTCACCACACCTCGGCAGCTCCTGCATAGATTGTATGCTCCCTGGTGGTCAGTGTGTATCATAGCTACCGGTCAGACAGTCAGATGGTTGCACAGCCTTTTATATATGTAAATTATACATAAAAATCAAAGCACAACTTTAAGAGTAAGATCTGTAATAATGCCATGTCATTTTAAGTGCAATGACCTCCTATCTACTATCCTGTTGGTTTGAAAAATGAAACAGATTTATTTCAGTTAAATGATGCTGCTTGCCTGGCCGGCATGGTTCAGTGGTTGAGCGTCAACCTATGAACCAGGAGGTCACAGTTTGATTCCCGGTCAGGGCACATGCCCGGGATATGGGCTTGATCCCCAGTGTGGGGCATGCAGGAGGCAGCCGATCAATGATTCTCTGTCATCATTGATGTTTCTATCTCTCTCTCCCTCTCCCTTGCTCTCTGAAATTAATAAAAATATATTTAAAAAATGATGCTACTTGAAATTAGCTTATGTTTCATTAATTTGAAACTAGTTATTTCCAACCTAACTGATGTTGTAAAAAGGTCAGCTGATTTTCATCCCTTCCCAAACGTTAGTTGATAGATAGATACCACCAGATAAAAAAAAATAGTCCCTAGAACAAACCCAGGCAAATAGCTCTTTATTAAGTAACTAGAGGCCTGGTGCACAAAATTCATGCACGGAGGGGGTGTCCCTCAGCCCGGCCTGCACCCTCTCCAATCTGGGACCCCTCGAGGGATGTTCGACTGCAGGATCGGGCCTGAACCGGCTGTCGAACATCCCTCTCACAATCTGGGACTGCTGGCTCCTAACTGCTTGCCTGCCTGCCTGCCTGATTGCCCCCTAACTGCTTCCCTGCCGGCCTGATTGATGCCTGCAGGACTCCCAGGCCTCATTGTGTGGAGCTGCTGCCAGGCCCCGCCTCTGCTGTGGGCGTGGCCATCTTGTGACGGTCATCTTGTGATGACCATCTTGTGATGACGTTAGGGCGTGATGCGTGGGGGCATGACACCATGTAGGCCAGGGGTCCTCAAACTATGGCCCGCAGGCCACATGCAAATACAAATATTGTATTTGTTCCCGTCTTCCCCCCCCCTTCCCACCTCCATAACTTCCCCCACCAAATAAAATCAAGGAAAAATACTCCCCACCACCCCACTTCAAACAGTCCTTTAAAAGAAAGTAGGAATTTTAATTGACATCTTTCTCACACTTAAGATTCTTAGGTTTTAGAATATAGAAGTAATGAATTTGAATCAAAGAGAAAATATAATTTCATACTAAAGCAATACTTCCATAAAACTTTATACCTTGTTGACTGTCCGCTGAGAACTTCACACGTCACTAAAAATCCATTAGGACAATGACCACAGCATTAGCTCTTCAGTAAGTGACTCAAAACTCTATTTATTTAAAAGAAATGTTGTTTGGGGCAGGGGGGACATTGAATTGTGCCAGAATTAACCTCGTTCCCGGAGAAGCGTGGGCTGTGTCCGGGGAAGTCCGTGCCCACAGCTAGGAGGGTTGGTCAGCGTTGTGCAGCCTCAACCCAGCCCTGGGAACCTGTGCTCCCTGGGCTGGAAAACAACATGTGAGGTTAGTCACTCCTTTCATGGAGCCTTTTAGGGGGCAGCAATGTCCAGATGTGGCCTGAGGGAGGGATGTCACATAAGAGATGAGCTGTCGCCTTTGTAAGCCACATGAGAGCTCTCATCTCTGGCCTTCCCGTTGGTGTCGCTTGGGGAGGTGATGGTTGAGGGGAGGAGGAGTTTTACGGAAGTACTGCATTCGTATGAAATGATATCCTCTCTTTGAGGGGCAATCTCCATAAATTTCTGTGTAACTGGTCTGCTGTGAGTCCAGAAAACTTTCAAGAAATACAAGTGGGCTACTAGGATTGAATACAAATGGCCTACCAGGATTGAGGCGCACCAATCTAAAGAACTGACTAATGTATAAAAAATTCTGTACAATATCAAGAACAAGTAGGTTTCATGAAAACAAAAACAAAAAAAGGAGGGAAAGAGTGGTGGGTAGAATGGAAGGAAAGGATCAAGGAAGCATCACGTCAGGACTTGGGGCATGGCTGGACACGGTGGCCGCGTCTGGGCCCTGTGGACTATTAGCTCTCCAATGAAAAGACCAAGAAACAAAGAGCAACCCAGTGCCAAGCACCTGTAGCACCAAAATTATGCTCTCTTCAATACTAAAATGAGAAGTATCTGAATCCAGGTTTTCACCAGGATATATACAAAAAGAACGTGAAGCATAATACCAGGAAGCAAAGAAGCCATCCAGACTACTAAAGACATGTCAAAAGGACTCAAAAGCCAATTTGAAGAGATTCCCACAACCCAAAATAGGATAATTTGAACATAAGGATATAATTTTAATGAACTGAAATATTTCAAATATGTTTAAGTATACACTGAGTGGCCAGATTATTATGATCACCTGAGTTTGTAGGCAAAACTAGCTATAATTTTGCGCTGAAGTTGTAGAGGGTCAGACCATTATAAACAGGGAAGCAGGTTGTTTACCACAGCAGTAGAAGTGATTTTTTTTCTGAAGATATGGGTAAACTACACGATTTAACAGCCTTTGAACGTGGGATATATATTTAAAGAAAGATAAGAAAAAATCTCATAGCCATTGTATTTTAATCCTTTATATAAATTTTTATATTTTAAAGTCAATTTGCCACTGGTAGAAATGTTGCTATACTGGTGCTGTACTATTTAGATTGTAAACAGCAAAACCTAAACATGCATTTGGGACTCCCTGACTCCTCATCTAGGTTGTAACAGTAATTAACAACAGGCACAGCTGACACTGTTTGAGCATTTACTTTATAGCGCGATCAATTGTTTTCCCTGGTACGAAGGGAAAGTTAAACAGATCTTTTCATTTTTTATCACATTTTTTTCATAGTATTTATACACTTTACCAGTGTTTGTAGTTCTTCCTTCTGGCCACTAGAGGGAAGTCTTTAGTCAGTAATGCCATGTATGCTCCTGGCTGGAAAATGATTCTGCTTGGAAACATTTCATGCACACGGAAGCTGTTTTCCCCTGGTGGGCACAGAGCAAGGCCTCTTAGTGATCTGCGTCTTCTTTATTTTTAGTGACTAGACCTCTCTTGGTTCTATAGAGACCCTTGTTTCCAAACACCCCTTATTGAACAGTTCGTTTCCCCCCAATCCTGGCCTTATTTAAATGATGGAGTGTTGTAAGTCCCGCTTTGGTGATAGCTCAGTCTGATCTGCCAAGCAAGGCTGATTTCTCTGCACAATGTGTCTGGGGAAGCACTCCAGTAGCTTAGACCTGTGCTGCAGCGTAGGGAACATTTTGGAATTTGTTTCTAGAAGTAAATTTCAGAGTGCCCCTATGCCACATTTGTTATCCATAGCATTGTCTGCTAAGGATATCACATTGCCCAACTTTTACAAAGCCACCCTGGACCATCCCATAGAAGTCTCCTCTCTGTTTTGTCTGGGCTGTCTGATTTCTCTAGCAAAAACAGAACGAACAAAAATCCATTCACAGAGACTATTTGCATGATGTGGTCCAAAGGTTTACCAAATTATATTTGTTATTAGTTACCCAAGCATGGAATCTAAAAGTCAGCAATTTCCTGGTTTCTCCCCCAATGAATGTTGATTCTTTCAATATCACACTTTTTTTTTTAAAAATTAACTCACTTTCATAACCAAACCTGTATTTCAGGTTCTCATTCTTTACAAGCCTGATCAAAAATGAGATGTCATCCCTTTTTTATTCAATTAATCAAGTCCTTCTATGTCTCACATTCTCCAGGAATTCTTTCTGCACAATATTACTGTGTGTTCCTACTGCGTTAAAGTTATCTCACTGTTGAGCATAAGCATTTATATAACACGTTCTCTTCCAGTCCTTTGCAAATCATTCTCTGCAATTAACAGAGATCCGAGATTGAATCAGTTCCCAAAGTTACCAATTGACTTGTTCATCTGCCCAGTGTGGGGGTGGAGGTGGTTGGTTGGGTTGTGAGTATGAACTTTCAGTTGCTTAAGGACAACAGGAAGCCTGGTTTCTGGTTGCTACCACTTTAAACGTTAGCTGAAATTTTCATTGTTTGTGGGATACGGAAATTTTTCTTCATAGGGGTCAACTGAGTTCACCGTTTCCTAAGATCTAGATAAAACTGGCTCCAAACCCCATTGTACAGATTGTGAAAAATCTCCCACACACACCAAGCCCCAACTCTTCGTCTCAGTAGAATCAGTTCCTTTTAGAAATAGCTCACAGCACCATCACGATCCCCCTTTCCCACCGAGGCCACCGTGGAATGGAGCCTCTCCCTCCATTCTCCCCGCCACCAGCCTTTGCTCTCCCCATGAAAAGAAGCCTGTTCACACATATTTCTGGATGGACCAGACTTATTGATGGTTTGAGGAAATAAAGGCTATTGACATTCACAAATAATGTGAAAGGTTATAAATTGTATTTAGACATTTATATTCTTAAAAAGTTAGTTACCTGCCAAGCCAGTGTTGCTCAGTGGTTGAGCTTCCACTCAGGAACCAGGAGGTCACCAGTGTGTCACCCAAGAACCACCGCTGCCAAGTCACCACACCTCGGCAGCTCCTGCATAGATTGTATGCTCCCTGGTGGTCAGTGTGTATCATAGCTACCGGTCAGACAGTCAGATGGTTGCACAGCCTTTTATATATGTAAATTATACATAAAAATCAAAGCACAACTTTAAGAGTAAGATCTGTAATAATGCCATGTCATTTTAAGTGCAATGACCTCCTATCTACTATCCTGTTGGTTTGAAAAATGAAACAGATTTATTTCAGTTAAATGATGCTGCTTGCCTGGCCGGCATGGTTCAGTGGTTGAGCGTCAACCTATGAACCAGGAGGTCACAGTTTGATTCCCGGTCAGGGCACATGCCCGGGATATGGGCTTGACCCCAGTGTGGGGGCATGCAGGAGGCAGCCGATCAATGATTCTCTGTCATCATTGATGTTTCTATCTCTCTCTCCCTCTCCCTTGCTCTCTGAAATTAATAAAAATATATTTAAAAAATGATGCTACTTGAAATTAGCTTATGTTTCATTAATTTGAAACTAGTTATTTCCAACCTAACTGATGTTGTAAAAAGGTCAGCTGATTTTCATCCCTTCCCAAACGTTAGTTGATAGATAGATACCACCAGATAAAAAAAAATAGTCCCTAGAACAAACCCAGGCAAATAGCTCTTTATTAAGTAACTAGAGGCCTGGTGCACAAAATTCATGCACGGAGGGGGTGTCCCTCAGCCCGGCCTGCACCCTCTCCAATCTGGGACCCCTCGAGGGATGTTCGACTGCAGGATCGGGCCTGAACCGGCTGTCGAACATCCCTCTCACAATCTGGGACTGCTGGCTCCTAACTGCTTGCCTGCCTGCCTGCCTGATTGCTTCCCCCCCCCTTCCCACCTCCATAACTTCCCCCACCAAATAAAATCAAGGAAAAATACTCCCCACCACCCCACTTCAAACAGTCCTTTAAAAGAAAGTAGGAATTTTAATTGACATCTTTCTCACACTTAAGATTCTTAGGTTTTAGAATATAGAAGTAATGAATTTGAATCAAAGAGAAAATATAATTTCATACTAAAGCAATACTTCCATAAAACTTTATACCTTGTTGACTGTCCGCTGAGAACTTCACACGTCACTAAAAATCCATTAGGACAATGACCACAGCATTAGCTCTTCAGTAAGTGACTCAAAACTCTATTTATTTAAAAGAAATGTTGTTTGGGGCAGGGGGGACATTGAATTGTGCCAGAATTAACCTCGTTCCCGGAGAAGCGTGGGCTGTGTCCGGGGAAGTCCGTGCCCACAGCTAGGAGGGTTGGTCAGCGTTGTGCAGCCTCAACCCAGCCCTGGGAACCTGTGCTCCCTGGGCTGGAAAACAACATGTGAGGTTAGTCACTCCTTTCATGGAGCCTTTTAGGGGGCAGCAATGTCCAGATGTGGCCTGAGGGAGGGATGTCACATAAGAGATGAGCTGTCGCCTTTGTAAGCCACATGAGAGCTCTCATCTCTGGCCTTCCCGTTGGTGTCGCTTGGGGAGGTGATGGTTGAGGGGAGGAGGAGTTTTACGGAAGTACTGCATTCGTATGAAATGATATCCTCTCTTTGAGGGGCAATCTCCATAAATTTCTGTGTAACTGGTCTGCTGTGAGTCCAGAAAACTTTCAAGAAATACAAGTGGGCTACTAGGATTGAATACAAATGGCCTACCAGGATTGAGGCGCACCAATCTAAAGAACTGACTAATGTATAAAAAATTCTGTACAATATCAAGAACAAGTAGGTTTCATGAAAACAAAAACAAAAAAAGGAGGGAAAGAGAAGTGGGTAGAATGGAAGGAAAGGATCAAGGAAGCATCACGTCAGGACTTGGGGCATGGCTGGACACGGTGGCCGCGTCTGGGCAGCCCTGTGGCCTGATAGATGGGAAGAATGCATGTCTTGCAGGCACAGGCCACCAAACGACTATCAGGCTGTGTACAAAATCTCAGCTTCTTCCCAGCTTTGCCTTGCCCTAACCTCGTCTACATGGAGGCCAGAAGGAGTTGCCCAGGGCCATGAGAGAGTGACCATTCCCCAGGGACCAAACAGTACCACGCACAGGGCCTTGTCCACTCACTGCAATGGATGGCTCGCCATGGACCTTCCCCAGCACTCACCGAGAGCCGTGCCCAGCCTCTGTCATGTCTTTAAATGCCAGAGTGAGGGCATCCTGACTTCTTCAGATACTAACACAGCATTAACCTTATTCTTGCATTTCCTTGCCCTTGTATCCCAGCGTACGTAAACTCAAGGGCACCAATTATACACTTGAGTTTTAACAAAGTGAACATGCTGAGGTCACCACCTGACGTTTGTAGGCAAATTAGCTATAATTTCGCGCTGAAGTTGCTAGAGGGTCAGACCATTATAAACAGGGAAGCAGGTTGTTTACCACAGCAGTAGAAGTGATTTTTTTTCTGAAGATATGGGTAAACTACACGATTTAACAGCCTTTGAACGTGGGATATATATTTAAAGAAAGATAAGAAAAAATCTCATAGCCATTGTATTTTAATCCTTTATATAAATTTTTATATTTTAAAGTCAATTTGCCACTGGTAGAAATGTTGCTATACTGGTGCTGTACTATTTAGATTGTAAACAGCAAAACCTAAACATGCATTTGGGACTCCCTGACTCCTCATCTAGGTTGTAACAGTAATTAACAACAGGCACAGCTGACACTGTTTGAGCATTTACTTTATAGCGCGATCAATTGTTTTCCCTGGTACTAAGGGAAAGTTAAACAGATCTTTTCATTTTTTATCACATTTTTTTCATAGTATTTATACACTTTACCAGTGTTTGTAGTTCTTCCTTCTGGCCACTAGAGGGAAGTCTTTAGTCAGTAATGCCATGTATGCTCCTGGCTGGAAAATGATTCTGCTTGGAAACATTTCATGCACACGGAAGCTGTTTTCCCCTGGTGGGCACAGAGCAAGGCCTCTTAGTGATCTGCGTCTTCTTTATTTTTAGTGACTAGACCTCTCTTGGTTCTATAGAGACCCTTGTTTCCAAACACCCCTTATTGAACAGTTCGTTTCCCCCCAATCCTGGCCTTATTTAAATGATGGAGTGTTGTAAGTCCCGCTTTGGTGATAGCTCAGTCTGATCTGCCAAGCAAGGCTGATTTCTCTGCACAATGTGCTCTGGGGAAGCACTCCAGTAGCTTAGACCTGTGCTGCAGCGTAGGGAACATTTTGGAATTTGTTTCTAGAAGTAAATTTCAGAGTGCCCCTATGCCACATTTGTTATCCATAGCATTGTCTGCTAAGGATATCACATTGCCCAACTTTTACAAAGCCACCCTGGACCATCCCATAGAAGTCTCCTCTCTGTTTTGTCTGGGCTGTCTGATTTCTCTAGCAAAAACAGAACGAACAAAAATCCATTCACAGAGACTATTTGCATGATGTGGTCCAAAGGTTTACCAAATTATATTTGTTATTAGTTACCCAAGCATGGAATCTAAAAGTCAGCAATTTCCTGGTTTCTCCCCCAATGAATGTTGATTCTTTCAATATCACACTTTTTTTTTAAAAAATTAACTCACTTTCATAACCAAACCTGTATTTCAGGTTCTCATTCTTTACAAGCCTGATCAAAAATGAGATGTCATCCCTTTTTTATTCAATTAATCAAGTCCTTCTATGTCTCACATTCTCCAGGAATTCTTTCTGCACAATATTACTGTGTGTTCCTACTGCGTTAAAGTTATCTCACTGTTGAGCATAAGCATTTATATAACACGTTCTCTTCCAGTCCTTTGCAAATCATTCTCTGCAATTAACAGAGATCCGAGATTGAATCAGTTCCCAAAGTTACCAATTGACTTGTTCATCTGCCCAGTGTGGGGGTGGAGGTGGTTGGTTGGGTTGTGAGTATGAACTTTCAGTTGCTTAAGGACAACAGGAAGCCTGGTTTCTGGTTGCTACCACTTTAAACATTAGCTGAAATTTTCATTGTTTGTGGGATACGGAAATTTTTCTTCATAGGGGTCAACCCGTTTCCTCGTTTCCTAAGATCTAGATAAAACTGGCTCCAAACCCCATTGTACAGATTGTGAAAAATCTCCCAAACACCCAACTCTTCAACTCTTCGTCTCAGTAGAATCAGTTCCTTTTAGAAATAGCTCACAGCACCATCACGATCCCCCTTTCCCACCGAGGCCACCGTGGAATGGAGCCTCTCCCTCCATTCTCCCCGCCACCAGCCTTTGCTCTCCCCATGAAAAGAAGCCTGTTCACACATATTTCTGGATGGACCAGACTTATTGATGGTTTGAGGAAATAAAGGCTATTGACATTCACAAATAATGTGAAAGGTTATAAATTGTATTTAGACATTTATATTCTTAAAAAGTTAGTTACCTGCCAAGCCAGTGTTGCTCAGTGGTTGAGCTTCCACTCAGGAACCAGGAGGTCACCAGTTCGATACCCAGTCAGGGCACATGCCCGGGTTGCAGGCTCTATCCCCAGTAGGGGGTATGAAGGAGCCTGTCAATTGATGACATTTCTCTCTCATCGATGTTTCTATCTCTCTGTCCCTCTCCCTGGCTCTCTCTCTAAAAATCCGTAAAACCATATTTTTCATAAAAGGTAAGTTACCCAGTTATTTCTACAACTAAGATGCTAGCCCTCTGCCGTTGCAACCGGCCCTCTCTCTCCCTTAGTTTCTAAAAATTGTACATAGGAGCTCCACATTTTTCTCACTTCAGGGGATTTAGCACTTTTTCTCTCTCCTGCTTCATCCACCTTTTAAATCCCAGACCCACTCAGATGCTCAGCAGAACAAAATAGCCTTTCACTTATTAGTAACCAACCCTTGATAGAAAGAATATACCTTTGGTTATAAAAGCTGTGTGTGTGTGTGTGTATGTGTGCGTGTGTGTATGTGTATGTGTGTGTGTGTGTGTGCAAACTTACATGGGTTAGGATGACCAAACTGAATTTTGCCTGCAACTTATATTTGATTTGGAAATTCTACATAGTCTTATCATTCAACAACTATCTGAAAGGGGGGGGGAGGAGGAGACATTTTAATCAAAGATTACAAAAGGTTAATTTATTTTTTTCAATGACAGTTGGCATTCAATGTTATATTAGTTTTAGTGTGCAGCACAGTGGTTAGACATTTATATAACTTCTACATTTATCCTCCTGACAAGTCTAGTACCCACCTGGAACCATACAGAGCTATTACAATGTTATTGACTATGTTCCCTACACGGTACTTTACATCCCGTGACTGTTTTGTAACTACTAATTTTTACTTCTTAACCCCTTCACCTTTTCCACCTCCCCCCCAACTTCCTCCCATCTGGCAACCATTGGTTTGTTCTCTGTATGTATGAGTCCATTTCTGTTTTGTTTCCACCAAATAATTAGTGAACACTTACTTGCAAAAAATAAATACAGTTCCTTCATTGTTGAAGCTGACAGTCTAGTGCAGGGGTTCTCAAACTACGGCCCGCGGGCCACATGCAAATACAAATATTGTATTTGTTCCCGTTTTGTTTTTTTACTTCAAAATAAGATATGTGCAGTGTGCATAGGAATTTGTCCATAGTTTTTTTTTTAAACTATAGTCTGGCCCTCCAACGGTCTGAGGGACAGTGAACTGGCCCCCTGTTTAAAAAGTTTGAGGACCCCTGGTCTAGTGAATAACCAAAAATCATAATTGTCCGTGTTTACTTCTAAGCTCTAATAATCCTGATGAAGGAAGGGCATGCAGCAGTTTGAGAAACTGTAACAAGAACTGTCTGCTTGAGCTGTCAAAACAAAATGCCATGGGCTTGGCTGGTGGCACAACCAACATACATTTATTTGCTCACAGCTCTGGGGCGGGAGGTCTGATATCAGGGTGTAGGCAGGGTTGGTTTCTGGTGAGAGCTCAATTTCTGGCTCTCAGACAACTGCCTTCTTCCTGTGTTCTCACATGCAGATGGGGAGGGGAGGGAGAAAGAGTGCTCAGGAAAGCTCGGGGTGTCTCTTCGTAGAGGGGAACTAAGCCCATCACGAGGGCCTCATCCTCATGACCTCATTTGACCCTCATGGCCCCCTAAAGGCCCTATCTCCAAATATCATCACACCGGGTTAGGGTTTCAACATATGCATTTTGGGAGGATACAAATGTTCAAGTCATTAACAGGAAACATCAGAAAAGGGAGAAAATGGGGCAGTAGAATCATCAGATTTTTACTTTAAAGGATCATTCTGGCTGTGCTGTGGGGAATAGATGTTGGGAGGGGATGTGGATGTTGGAGGGGTGTAGATATTGGGAATCTGTTAGGCCACAATTGCTGGAGCCCAAATGATTGCTGTTTAGAACACAGTGGGGAGATGGTGGCAGGGGTGGCCAGGTGCATTAGCCTTGGCCTCATCAATGTCTCTTTTTCCTCTCTGTTCATTCTCCCAAGCCACTCACATCGTGGTAGTCTGTAAACTATTTCCTTTTCACAGTCTAATACTTCCTCCCAACTTTCCAATGTACATGAAGGGACCTAATAGTCTTTTCTCTCTTTAAAGTTCTAGAATTCCATTTCTGGTAAGGTTAGTTCAGAGATTTTCAACCTTTTCCATCTCATGACACAGATAAAGTAATTGCTAACATTCTGAAGCACACCAGAAAATACTATATCTTTGGCTGATCTGACAAAAAATAGATATAAAATTTGATTCATTCACACTGGACAGCTATTGTTGTGTTGGCTGTTGTCATTTTTTTATTTGACAATCTAAGGGAAAAGAGGTGAGTGTCCCTGGTTAAATAGGTATTGCAAGTTTTAAAAATTCTTGTAGCACACCAGTTGAAAATTGCTGGGTTAGATGAAAGTATCTACCACTCACAAATATTAGTCAAACACATTACAAAGTAAATGGTGAATACTTAAAACATTAACAGAGCAAAGAAATTAGTGAGATTTTTGTGCTATAGGACATACAATGCTTATAATATGGTGTATATGTTCTTTGTGAGACTTTAATTGTCTAAAAAAACAGCATTACACTTTATTGTTTATGCTGTTATCCGTCAGTGAAAACTTCAGCTTTTGGAAAAATTAAAGTGGCAGAAAGATACCAGATCCTACTTACTTGACTGGAAAAAAGCTAAAAGATTGGTAACATTCTGTCAGTGAGTCCATGGGGAATTTCCTGAGGGGCTTGTGAACTGGGTGATGGGCAACATCTATTGATTACAAATGCATATACCATTTGATTCAGCAATTCCACCACTATGCATTTATTCTACAGATTACTTGCACACATTTTAAAGGACTTATGTACAAGGTTGTTCATTAGAAAACAATCTGTGATAGTGAAAGCTTGAAAAAAACATAAAGGCCCATCAATAGGTGACTGGTTCAATAAATTACACTTTCATACAATTGAATCATATGCCATCTATAAATAGATATGGAAACATATTCAAAAATAATCAGTAAATAAAGGATGCCACAAAATGGTGTGTATAGGAGGCTACATCTACACTAATAAAAGAGAAACATGGTAATTAGCGTACGACCGCTACCCTTCCCATTGGCTAATCAGCATATCCTTATGCAAATTAACTGCCAGCCAAGATGGCGGCCAGCAGCCATGCACTGAAGCGAACAGGGAGGCTTGCTTGCTCCAGTGACGGCGGACTCCAACGTTCCCCGCCTGCCGCTGCCGGCCTCTCAGCTGCAACTCTAAGCAACTATGTTGCAAATATAGAAGCTAAACAAAACCCCAGAAA
>NW_005353967.1:7398842-7424864 GCF_000412655.1 Myotis brandtii | reverse complement strand
GGGGTGGCGCCGCAACCTCCCCATCGACCCTGCCTTGAGTGTGACAGGGGGTGGTGCCCCAACCCCCCAATCGGCCCTACCCTGAGCGTGACTGAGGGTGGCATTGCAACCTCCCGATCCGCCTTGCTCTGTGCATGACAGGGGGCGGCGCCCCAACTCCCCAATCGGCCCTGCTCTGAGCCTGATCAGGGGCTGCACCTAGGGATTGGGCGTGCCCTCTGCCACCCGGGAGCAGGCCTAAGCCAGCGGGTCGTTATCTGCCGAGGGGTCCCAGACTGCGAGAGGGCCCAGGCCGGGCTGGGGGCCCCCCCCCCCCCGAGTGCACAAATTTTTGTGCACCGGGCCTCTAGTTTTTATATAAAAGACTAGAGGCCTAGTGCATGAAATTTGTGCACAGGTAGGGTCCCTAGGCCTGGCCAGCGATCAGGGCCGATTGGGGCCTTCTGGCTGCTGGCCAGGGCCTCCCTTTCCTAGATGCCAACTGCGCCACCCCGGGGCTCCCTTCATTCTGCGCCATCCCCTTGTGGTCAGCACACGTCATAGCGAGTGATTGAATTCCTGGTCTCCCTGTCGAACTGGGGACAATTTGCATATTAGACTTTTATATAGAGAGATAATAAGATGATAATTATTTACCTTTGGGGCAAAGGAGAACTCAATGAATTCAAAATTGGGATAAAGTATATAGAGTCTTATCTCTGTGTATATGATTACATACATATATGCATATATACATATGTGTGGACACATATGTGCATATACATGTATATGAATGTAATTTTTATTTTAAATCACGTTAAGTGTATTGCCCATTCAGAAGAATATGTTTTTAAGTCCCAATGTTTGTTTTTCTATTTCTTATCATTTTTTCTCATAGTAAGACTTCATGTTGAAGACAGACTCTACAGTCCTGAATTAGGCCTCTGCCACTTACTAGCTGTGTGACTTTGGGCAAGTTACTTAATCTCTGAACCTCAGTTTTCTCCTACATAGAATGTAATCTAAAAAAAGTTGTTGTTTTAGTGGATTTAGAGTTTTCAGTATTGCAAGGTAAAAAGGTTCTGCAGATCTGTTACCCAACAATATGAATATACTTAACATTACTGAACTGTACACTTAAAAATAGTACATTTCACCTTAGCTGGTTTGGCTCAGTGGATAGAGCGTCGGCCTGGGGACTGAAGAGTCCTGGGTTCGATTCTGGGGGGTGAAGGGAGGGGAGGGAGTTGAGTACAACCTTAGTCTCTCAGTGATTCTGCTCCAGGCAGTAGAAGAGCTATGCTGCCCACTCCCTGTTGGACCAGCCTCTCTGAAGTTTCACTTTCACTCATCCCATTCTTTCATTCTTCTTTGGATTTTCCCAGCAGCTAAAAAAAGTGACATGAGGAGTAGAGATGACATCATCTACATTTTTTGTACAATTAATTAGTAATTAAGTAATGTTTAAGAACTCTTTACGAAGTTGTTTTTAATGCCTTAATTAACTATGATTTGTTTGTTTTACTGTGTATTTTACTTGAGGTTTTTACTGTAAAACATGCTATTTCGAAGACAAAATTTAAGAAATAGAGAGGGATAAGGAGAGTGGTGATGGTTGCAGGAGGTGAAAGTCGGTGTAATTGCAGTGCGCATTTGTAGGTCAGTGGAGCATAAGCCCAGAGGGAAAGACGGGGAAAGGGGGCTGTGGGGCCAGGAGGGGGAGGGCAGCTTCTCCGGCTGCCTGGGAGCCCAGGGGACTGGGCTTTGCTGAGCCACCATCACAGATGGCATTTCAGCGAATGGTTGTTGTATTTTCAGTCACATAAGTGTATTGCCCATTTTGAAGATGCACATTTATGTACCTTTTTACCTCAGTGTGACTCATCCCCTTTCTCCCTCAAATATGATTGCCCTTCAAGGGGTCTGAAAAGGAAGATGAGTCCGGCTGCAGGGCATGTTGAATTACCGTAGAGATAGCTGGGTGCGTATGTGTGTATCTGTGTCTGTGTGTGCATCTCTGTGTGTCTGTGTGCATTTCTGTGTGTGTATATCTGCACATGCGTGCATACACACAGACAAAGCCCTGCACTGGCAGATATTACATGGTCACCTCCTGCCTAACATATGAGCTGTTTAAATTGCTATATTTTCATGATACTTCACCAGAATAGGGATTAAATCCTATTAACACTATGTATACCTAAGCAGTAATATTTTAAAGATATAATTGCTCTCTGTTACCAGATGAACTAGCCCCTAAGGGGAAAAATAATATAAAAATAGTCCCTTGTGCACCTTAAACAGGCAGATGTGCCTCAGAAGCTGTGGGTTCCCCATCCTCATGAAGGGAAGGGCTCAAGTGATGAATCCTTTGTCTAGAACTTTCCTTTGCCATGCAGGATACTTGGAATAGATTTCTAGAGGTTGTTTCTTTCTTTGAGGGAATGAGCTGTTATGAATGAATCTTTATTCCTTAAAAGGCTAAATGATGCTCAGACTCCACTGTGTAGGCACTGACTTAAGCTAATATGGTTATAAACATGTTTGGGTTGTTTTTGTTGGACATTTATAACTGCCAGGGAAGTCTGAGATGATGACAGTCAACTACCTCCTCACAATCTCGCCACCTGGTTAGCAGGAAAGCAAGTCTCCGATTAAATTCTATTTTATTTGAGGACATTTATTAACTAAATATTTATTATCAAAGAATCATGAAATAAATAAATAAATGAATAAATAAATAAATAAATAATATCATCAGTTTGTCTCCTTTTGGTGCCTGGCCACCACTTACAAGTTTTACTTAAGGCAAAAAAATAAAAATTGCAGAGTTAATATTTGTCATCATTAGACAAAAGTTTTCAGTGTTCACAGCTGGACACTGGGTAGTTCCCAAGGGGTGGTTCTTGAGTCGTTCCGTCTCTGAGTTTATTCCTCCCTTGGAAATCATACACCCCCAGCACTAGCTACGACTCCTGCGGAGGTTGCAAGGCTAATCAGCCTCCTTGTCCTCCAGCTGCTCTTTGGACATTCCATTGACTGTCTCGTCACTTTATGTTTGTTAGCAGACTTCTCTTGCCTACAAAACTACCACCTCCAGACTTCTCCATTTCTGTTAGTGCAGGCATCATTCTGCCACCTAAGCTTGAAGTTTACAGTCATTTTTGAGCACAGCCACCTCCTCAACTCCCAATTCCAGTCACTATGTTGTCTCAGTTCTTCCCTCGAATTTGTTCCTTTTCTTTCATCTCCTGCACTCGAAGCCGGAGCCACAGTTCCCCATGTTAACAGCCTGCCTCTCCTCTGTTTCTTCTCCAGTCAACTCTTCTACCTGGTGCCAAGCCAACCTTCCTAAAACCACCTGGATTAGCTCACACACCTGTTTGAAGACTTTCCATGAGACTTCATTTCATTGTGGAAACTGTTCAAACTTCTTTGCATATTTAACAAGTCACAACAAACCTTCACTGCTTTGATTCTTCTTTCACTATGCAAACCTCCATGCCTGTTGGACTTTTTAGTCGCAGTCCCTCAAATATGTCACTTGCATGAGGCATTCCTTGTTAGGTTTTTTTTTTCCTCCATGATGTTCTTGCTTTCATCCTTCAGAGTTTTTTGTTAGTAGTTCACAGGTCTGAACTTTATAATAAAAAATAAACAAATAAACTCGTTTTAAATATAGGTGTTGCCACTACCACTTCTGATTATAGTGTGGCCTCGGGCTGTTATATAGCATCTCTGAGCCTCAGTTTCCACATCAACACATTGGGAAAAATGCCTACAACATATTGATCATTTTTAATCTTAGTTCTTCTTTTCTACACTTTTCTCTCCAGGGTAGCCTTTTGTGCCCCCACCTGTCACAGATTTCTCTCTCCTCTGAGGCCGTAGCACTGATTTCTACTATCAGGCCTTTGGAAAATCCTCATTTGCTTCTTTGAGGTACCTCTTGTATTTTTATCATTGTATCCTGGAACCATACATTGTAGTCTATACTAGCCTGTGCTATGGCCTTGGTTAGGATGCTTTAGTTTTGTGTAGTCATAGTACCCAGGGAACAAATCTCTCACTTATTCTCACAGCATACTATACAGTGGCCATAATCCCTGTTCTATAGAAGGGGTCAGTGAGAGCCAGAAGGCTTATGTGAGTTACTTAAATGAGTTACCTAAAGTCACTCAGGGAGCCAGTGGCCAAAGGCAGACCCGAATTCTAAGCCCAGAGCTGTCTCCTCCCTCCCAGGCCCATAACCGTAGGGGCAGAACTTGTTTTATGTTGTTGTATTTCAGTATTTAATTTTGCAACCCTTATAAGTCCCAGCCCTGTGAATGACTGTAATTGAGAAGGTATTCTATACATATTTTTGAATGAGCAGATAAAGTGAGTACTAGAGACATTATTAATATCACAAACTTATTTCAGGAGAGATTGAGGGTCAGGTCTCTATATATTTGGGTGAGGCTACCATGTGCTCAGCTTCTCTGCCAGGTTCCCTGTGTCTCTGAGGATAAACAGCACAAGGTCTTCATTCTAACACAGAATCATGAGGTTAAGGGAAGCATTCAAAGCCATCAGCGGAGAGGAACTAGAATTCCCATTGTAGGTTCTCTAAAGTGGCTTTGTGTGGCTCCGGACACTGTGAACCCCACCATTGTATCCATAGCGTTTTAGCCTTTGGCTAAGCTCAAGTAGAATGTTTGTTCTCTGGGCTTTAAACAACTGAGTGTTCTCCATCCAAGGACAACAGGTTTAGACTGTGTGTGCATTACAATGTATTAAGCTCTGGTGACAGCAAAAAGTTTAAACAAGAGATTTACTTGAATTCTCTTGGATGCCATTTTTCTATTGACATTGCTCGGATAACATGTCATTGGATATCATTCTGTGTGATGCTAGGCATTCCGTCTGACTCTGAGCCTGCACACCAGTGAGTATCCCTAAAACAGGGGCCAGGGACATTTTCTTTCTCACAAAGAGGATGGGCACTGCACTCGTGCCTCCCTGGCTCACATTCCAGGGGCAGGGTGGAGGTTGGCTCAGGAGAATCAATGTAGAGCACAATATACGTGCAATGACCACCAGAGAAAGAAACAGATTGTACTTACCTGGGTTGAACATGAAGAAGAGTGGCAGACAGAAGTTTTTCATGATATACAACAAATTCTCAACTACGTGAGTCTCAGAGTCGGGTCAATTAAAGAAAAGATAAAAGGTGGAAGATATGAGGCCAAATAATGGAAGAGGAGGAAGCAGAATTGAGGCAGAGGGTGGGATGAGAAACAAGGACAAAGAGAGGAAGAGGAAAGAGAAAGAACGAAAGGCCACGTCAGCGGCTCCTACGTTCTGAGGTGAGGTAGCTGGTCGTAGGTCAGTGCTTTAGTCACACATCCTGTTTTTCACTTTGGGCATCAGAGTGCATTTCGCTGCCCTTTGAAGTTTCCATACGCTCCACAATGATTCTGTAGCGCTCATTCTTTACTGGGAAATTGCTTATCTGCTCTTATTCTCAATCTCCGAGGTCTATTTTTATGGGGCTTTATTTTCGCACAAAGCCCAGCATATTTTGAAATAGGTAGAATAATGCCCTTGGCCTGGGCTCTTCCCATTTTAATTTTAAATGTGGGCCACTTTAACAATTCCAAAATGTAGAGGAGTGGCTTCCTCCTACAATAATTGAAATATAGCTTTTAAAAATATTCATTGTCACTATTTTGTTGTGTGTAGTCATTGGAAATGTTCACCAGAGCTGTGTTTTCATTGGGGTTTGACAATGGAATAAACTATTGCCACCTGGAAGGCCAGGGTTTCTCCTCTGGAGAATAGAGTTACCCCCAGCCTCTTCAGTTCTCCTGAGATGCCATGAAGCCCTGTGTGCCCCTCACAAGGTGTGGCCTAAAGTAGATAGAAATGAGTCAGTTCCTCCCAGCCAATCCCCCTCCCAGGGCACTCCCACCCAGTGAAAAACAAAACAAAAGCATAAAGAACTCTTCCTGCCTTTTAATTCCCATTGATCACACTGAATGGAATAATCATATTAGCTCAAAGGCTGCAGCTCTGAGGCCCCTGCTCTTAGATGAACATAACTTTGGTTCTGGGTGAAATTTTACCTGGATCTGATTCTGTTCCCACAAGGATACTGACCACAAACGCCTGTTACGCAGAATCCCGACTGCCCTTCATTTTCAGCCACTGACTATGAAGACTTCCTGGGATCTAGAACACTCATGGGACTAAGGCAGGGATTTCAATTTTAACCTGGAATAAAATAATGCTTATACCCACTCAGATCACATTTTCCACTTCCATCAGGCGTAGATGAAATACTTGTATAAAGCTCAAAATGTAGTGACTAATTAAATACACTGTATGAGTTCAGGGAAGCCAAGAAAATGACAATAATTCCAAGTACATAATACTGTTTTCAGCAGACAAAGCCCAGAGAATCTTGAATCTTAGCACTGAAAGGACCATAGACGTCATTTCGCCTAATCTCTCAGCCAGCAGAGACTGCCTCGATCACAGATCTGATAGCTTCTTCCTGGGAGCACAGAGTGACCTAACCGGTGTTGCCTTTCAAGGCCTTGACGTGTCAGGAGTGGCTCTGGCCATTCGGAAGCTGGGCTTGATAAGGAGCTGTTTGCCTGCCCCTCTGCGCTGCCCACCCCTTGTTCTTCATTCTGAGTAAGAGATTCCTGACCATTTCCCCCTAGAAATGGCCTTCACATTTGGAACAAGTGGCGTGTCCTCTCTAAGCCTATGCTTCCTCAGGTTCCACTTCCTGGTTTTGGAACCCTTTCTCTTGTGAAAGATTTCTAGACACATCAGCACCCATGTTCCTATGAAAACTGTGGTTACCCACATCAGACAAACTCTGACCAAGCCCGGGGAACAGTGAACTGATTGTCTCCTATGAGACAGTATTTTCACAGTTGAGGTCAAGGGGGTCTAAAAAGATAGTGGGTTTAGTGGGTTTACTAGTATTTGGGATTTTGTTTTGTTCCTTTTTTTCATTTTCATTTTTTTTTTTTTTTACAAAACCCACATCATATAATAAGCTTAAGATAAATGAACACTCTAAATCTTTTTCACTTATTCCTATATAATACAATGTTTAAAAAAGAATCCTTACCCTAAATTTTGCCAGATCTATGACAACAAATGAGGTTACGTTAACTTTAAGTTTCACTAGCTTTGGCCCACATTTGCTGAAGTGGCTCTCTTAGAAAATCCACCCACCTATTCCTGGGAGTTCCCCTGGGTGTCTCGAGCAAGACCCCATTCACTGGAGCCACTGCTCAGCAGGTCCCCAAGGCTCAGCAGGTTCTGTTGCTACCCAGGGGGTCAGGCAGACACCACAAGGCTGTGCTTCTACTTTGCAGCTACTCCACTGACATTAACCTTTCTCCCTCTGTTTCTGATGCCGTACAGAATTATATGTGACATCTCCTTGCTTACAGCTCTCTACACTTCTCAGAACGCAAAGATTCTTCTCTGGAATGCATTCAAGTAGCAGCCACCATGTCCCATTAAGGACTGCTCTCCATTCTGAGAGCAGAGGCTTTGTTACTGGGCCCAGCTCCTTCCATTGTAGAAGGAGTTCTCTGAAGAAACCACTAACTCCTCCTCCCCGCTGCAAATACACTTTGATTAGGTCCTCTTGAAAGAAACGATGAACCATTAACATTTTTTACCAAATCATTAAACTTTCTTCAAAGCCATCATTTTAAACTCTTCCATAATATCCATCCTATTGATATAAAATACAGAACATTTTGCTATTGCTGAGAATACTGGCTTATATAAGTAGTTAATTGTTTTTAGCAAATATTTTACTTTACCTTATTCCTATAATACTCTTAACCCATTGTCTAGCATGTGTAGATAATTTCATATCTTAATTATGTCACTCAATTTATTCACAGTATTCCCAGCTTTGGGCTTTAGATATGCATTTTTAAAATGAATCTTTAACTCTTTAAACATCACACCAAATTTTAGTTGCTTATAAACCCCGCTTTTATATTTCAGCCTATGGATCTTCCGTAGCCCTTATAATGCGGTCTTTGTATAAAAGACAGACACATACTTAAGGAGTGAATTAGAATATCACTTATAATTTCAAATGTCACTGAATATCAATGTCAGCTGCTAACTGGTATATTTACTTGTGATCATTCAAACCCTCCTCATTAAGAAGAAATTATATAAAATTAATTATAGAATTGAAACAATCTTTAGGTATGGTCTAGTAGTTCAATGGCCTAATTTTAACCATGCATCCATCCACCTATCTCTTCCTCAACAAGTCATCTATCATCCTTCTTTGATTTTCTAGGGACAATATAAATATGGGTGATAAAAATGTAAGCCCCAGTCTCTATCCTAGTGATATGGGTGATAGAAGAGTAAATAAAAGCAATAGAAGATGCTATTCCTACTCTTTGGTAGGAGAAAGAATGATTCCCAAAGCAAGTAGCACTTAAGCCACACCTTCAAAAAGAACAAAGAATTCATCCAGTGATTCTGTGGGTGGGGTAACAGACTTGAAAGGACATGGCATGTTGAGTAGTAAATTTCTGTAGCTACAGAATGAGAGTATGCAACACCCTCCCTGGTACCCTGAGGGGATGTTGCAAAGATGTGAGTCTGGTAGTAAAATTTTTGGCATAAGGAGCATAAAAAATATAAGAAATATGCATATTATCTACAATCGAAATATATATACCAAGGTTATCCAAGTAGAGAAATGACATGTTTTAGACAGATATTTTTTACTAGAGGCCCAATGCATGACATTTGTGCAAGGGGCTCGGCCCTCACAGCCCCTCCTGCCTCAGCCAGCCCTCGCAGCCCCGGCTTCCTCTGGAAGGTCGTCTGGTTATTCTGCTGTTCGGTCTAATTAGAATATTGGCTCTTTATTATATAGGGTAACATTATGCAGGATGGCCTATAAACTGGAGGCAAGAGATAAGGCTTTTCTTTGTCAGTGTGACAGACTATTTTATTAATAAAGCACATACCTTATACTCGGATCCATGCAAGATGAAACAGGTTCATATCAATTTGCCCAAGGTTCGGGGAAAATGCTAAGCTTTTTGTTATTGCTTTTGTTTCTTTAACTGTGAGATGCAGGAGACAGGCCCTCTTTTTTATCTTGATGAAAACTTTAAATAAGTAGAAATAGAAAAAATTGAAAAAGCCTATCAGGGACCTTCTCTACTTAGGTTTTATCTGCCTTTGGGAAGATGACTGATCCAAAGCTATGAAACTCAATATCTCACCAATCCCGCATTTCATTTGGTTGGACAATATGTCAGGAGAATGCCCCAGGCATACTTTGCCCATAACAGACCAGTTGTGAGTCATAGTCTGAACATGAGGAAATGTTCATTTACTTTTTCATAGTGAGAGCAATGAGACTTTTTTTTTTTTTTTTACAACCAGAGTACTATCCTGGCCTAGATGCCTTTTGAAAGGGTATTTTCTGCCACAGGCAGGGAGCAGAATGTCAAAATGCAATTCCAAGAGCTCCATCATCATTCAGAATGCCCGAGGAAATGGAGGTTTCCCAGCTGCCTGCAACCCACGTGTTTCATATGATGTGGATCAGCACTGCTGATTAGCTGCTTCAGGATTCATTCATGGCTTTGGAAACCCTTGTTAACCCACAGAGGGAGGAGAAGAGCTGGAAGCAATTGGACTGCAGCCTGGTTTTATTATAATTCAATTCAATAACCACCTTATCTTTCCAAATCCCAGTTCAGAATCTGTTGAAAATTATAGTTGATTTAAGTTGTTCTCAGCGACACATCCTGAGAGAAGAAGGAGGTTGCAGCTGAGGGTTTCTCGAAGCCACAGAAACATGGAGTGCTGCAGAAGAGAGCTGGTGATCAATGGTACTTTCTGGACCCACATATGCCCTTTTCCAGAGGCTAGAAAATAGCTGCCAGGATGAGGGAGAGAGAAACCAGCTGATGTGAAAAGGCTCATGTTGAATGCCCAGGACTCTGCATTTTCGATCGCCTGCCAAAATAAACACTGCCAGCACCCACCTTCACCCACTACCATTTTCACTGCACAGAGCTGGCACTCAACAAACCCATAATTCTCCTTAATACAATTCTCATGACATAACCTGACCAAACACATGAAACCTAATCAAGTAAACAACCGTTGTCATTGGCAACAAATGCTGGAGTTGCATCACAAGTAAACCACATTCTTTACTCTGCAGAGCAGAATGTGAGAATATAAGCTGCAAAAACTTGGCACTACCCTCTCTTAAATACATGATATCATTAAAAAAAATAATAGGAAATTCCATATCAACATTCTAAAAAGAAAGCACATTCAGAATTTAGTTGTGTTGACATCTTTTCCATAATTCTTATTCCACACTGTTTTGCCTGAAGGTGGCTCTTAAAACAGCTACCTGTCTGTCTACTAAGCAAAACCAACAGCAACACATCCTCATCCTCATCTTAAATAAGACCAAGAAAGTGAAAGGACATTTCAGTAGCTCACCATCCTTGGCTGAAATATAACATCAGATTCCCTTTGGGGTCCTGAGGTCAGTGATCCAGTCCTAATTATCTTTGTAGCATCTGTAATAATAAAAGTATAATATGCAAATCAACTGAATGACTGAACAGCAGAACGTCCGTCCGGACGACCTTCTAGATCAGTGGTCCTCAACCTTCCTAATGCCACGACCCTTTAATACAGTTCCTCATGTTGTGGTGACCCCCAACCATGAAATTATTTTCATTGCTACTTCATAACTGTAATTTTGCTACTGTTATGAATCCTAATGTAAATATCTGATATGCAGGATGTATTTTCATTGTTACAAATTGAATATAATTAAAGCATAGTGATTAATCACAAAAACAATATGTAATTATATATGTGTTTTCTGATGGTCTTAGGCAACCCCTGTGAAAGGGTTGTTTGACCCCCAAAGGGGTCGCAACCCACAGGTTGAGAACCACTGTTCTAGATGAAGCTGGGGCTATGAGGGCCGAGGTCTGCTGCCACCGCCCTCTGCGGGGTGATCAATGGAGTGGGGGGAGGGGGCTCCATGATCAATCGCCCCGCACAAGGTGGCAGCAGCCGGGACTGCAAGGGCTGAGGCAGCTGGGGCTGCGAAGACCTACTCTTGCACGAATTTCATGCATCGGGCCTCTCATTTGCACATAATACAGACTGGGAGCATAGGACTGTGCTTCCACAAATGCTGCTTTTGATTCTGTTAGTGTTTTCTGTTGATTCTGTTAGATCTTTGCAGCAATTGAATTAGCCATACATCTGAATTACTGTTGACATTTTAATTTTACATTTATCCAAATTGATTTCAATGTTTTATAAATCTGATCTGTTCTTCCACCATGTGAATATGATTTATTTGCTTTAAAAATATTTATTATTTTTAAAATATTTACTTTGATTCTGATTCAGTTGTGGGTTGGGATTCTGACTTCTGTTCTAACATCCCTCCTGGAAAATTATTATAATTAATCAGAGTTTGGAAAATACTAATCCACCACTTTAGCCATCCCTTCAACTCTGGGTTACATTCAGATTTGATAAACATGAAGCATATATCTTAAAGTCTGTTTCTTAAAATGCTTATAACTCTGCATCTGGTAGCAGTGACTGCTCTTCAGGATGACATGATTCTCTTAGTCCACATCTTTTGGGAACAATTGTCTTTTCATGAACCCATCCATGTGGTTCATTTTGCTCCATTGTACCTACAAGTATGCTCTAAAAGATCTTTTCAAAGTTCTTCATGAAAATCAGATACAGTATGACACAAGTATTTATTTCTCTGACCTGTTAACACAGTCACCTGTTCTGGAAAGAAAATCATATACATTTTAAATAATCTATTTGACTTCTGCAAGTTACTACCTGCATCATAGGAGGGTCATGATTCATTGCTTAAATATTTTTTTCATGATTTTGCCAGACATTAGTAAGGAAGTTACCAGGCTCTAATTTGGGGAAACTCTCTTCTGTTCTGTCTTTGGAACATAAGGCTCTAAAACACGTCTGCAAATTTCCAGTACCTCTGCCCCTCTCTGTGATTTTGAAATCTTTCCCAAGGAGGTGACCCTCACCTTTGAAGAATGGGTAGGAGGGCATTGTGCTGAATACCCAGAATGGCAGAAAAGCATGAAGTGTATGTGCTCTTGCAGAGCATATGTACTTGGCCTCACTTGTATTGATTTTACATAAAACCATTCCTAATGACTTCTTTCTCTCCATTCAGATACTACCACAATTTAACTCATACTTTAAGTGTTAGGTGATCCATCTTAAGAATAGTTAATTTTATTAATTAAGGGGACCTCTGTAGTCATCTATTCCATCCCCGTCATTTTCGGATAAGAAAACTGAGACCTATAGAGTAGAGGACTTGCCTCAAGCCCTAGGACATGTAGTGGTAGTCAGGACTAGGTCAAGGGCTCTCTCAATCACACTAAACTATGTGTTTAAGGATACTGCACTGACATTACTGTCAGACCAGAATCCAGATGATGAGGTGATGTATTGTAGAATTGTATACCTGAAACCTGTAGAATTTTATTAACCAATGTCACCCAATAAATTCAACAATAAACAAAAAGTATTTAACTGCATTAAGATAATTGAAAACACAACACACACACACACACACACACACACACACACACACACACACACACTTCAGTCCTTATCTAGACCATTAATTTTGTCCAAGGAAAGAATTCTACAAAATAATAGGAGTCCTGGTCAGTCATTGAAAAACTGTACACCAACATGTAAAATAAGGACTAGGCAAGAAGGTAAAATTCTCAGCACAATCTATCTATTATAGAAAAAGCAATTTAAAACATATTTTACTGAGTAGTGCCAGAACATTACTGAAAAAGTAAGTTAATGCTTTTTCCTTTGAAAAAGCCCTCTATAATGTGTAGATGTTGTCATATTAGAGACACTCCTGGGAAATGCTTGGTCAACTAAAATGGTTAAAAAGCTAAAAATTGAACATTGATGTGCTTAATTTCTCCCACACTAAAAAATAGGAGATATTTTGGAAAGGCGAAAAAAGTCTTTGACAGCGAGTACAGGGAAATTGATGGCAACATAGGACTGTTTGAGGAAAAAAATATGGAAATTCAAACACTGTTGGTAGGAGTGTAAATTGAATCAGTCGCTTTGAAGAACAATATGGCAGTTTTTATTAAAATGAAAATACTTGTATCTTTTAACAATCCTACTTCTAGATACTATTATAAAAACAATTCTTGAAATGTGTACACAAAGAAGAGTTTGCAAGGCTATGCTTTGGATGTAACAGTGAATTGCTGGATACCTGATGCCCATCAATAGAAAAATGGCTAATTGAACTGAGAAATAGCCATACTATGGAATACTAGGCATTGGCCAAGAATAACAATGGAAATCTTTGTTGAATGAAAAAAGCAAGTTGTCAAATGATCAAGCATGATACTATGTTTTATAAAAAAAACTCAGGAAACATTAATATATGTTTCTACAAGCACATAATTACTCATGAAATCACATGGAGGTCTAGAATTTTCCTGTCCCGTATGGTAGCCACTAGCCACGGAATGCTATTTAAATTTAAGTTAGTAAAAATAATAAAAATAAAATTTTCCTCAATTACATTAACCTTGTTTGGCTAGTGGCTACTGTAAGGGATAGCAGAGGTTAGCAAAGATAAACACAGCTGATAACAGGGTTCCCTGTGAGGAGGGTCAAGTTTTGGGATGGTGGTCTATAGATACTTTAGATTTCTGGATGACTTTTAAAAATTTTACAGTGAGAATGGATTTAATATTATCCAGATAATTTAAAAAATAATATATTTATAAGATTAAAGCATACCTAAAAATAGGATTTCTAAAACATTTCAAACTTTTAGTGGGTATATCAGAGCAAATTGATTTGGATACACTGTTCTTTCAGGCTGTTAACAATCTAAAAGCACACGAAAAGGCTAAACCAACTGTACAAATCATTTGCTCCAGTCTCATCTGGAAGGTCATCCAGAAGGACGTCCGGAAGGACGTCTGGTCTAATTAGCATATTGAGCTTTTATTATTATAGATGGGCTGGTAGGCAGAGATAAAAAAATAAGTATGTTTATTTGAAAAGATGTATTTAACCTTTGTAACCAATTCAATAATTACTGGATGGCTTTATACAATGCTTATATAATTACAGAATATAAATGGTGGTTATTAGACTAGCTGGATGTATATTTTTATATTAGTGTAATAGTTATCTGTATTTATTTTATTAGGGCTGAAAATTAATGATTTTAGGAAAACCACAGATTGGTGTATACAGTTCAGCAATCATTTGAGCACTTCCAGGTCAGCATCACTTCATGGAAAACATGAGAAAGAAAATCATATACCTGCTTGTACAGTTATGCAGACTTACTATGGGACTATAAACTATTGGTTTATCATTGTAGCTGACAATTCATTTTCTAAAGTTTAATATATTTAATTTCTCATAAGCAGGTGCATCAGGTTGATGGAAGCACAATTACTTGATTAATATTTTAGATAAAAGATAGGTCAATAGCATGGTGGTAAATCTTGATGGTGAGTGTTTTTGATAATGCTTCCTACACAGTAGGCTAGACTGAAAGTCCTAGCTACCTATGACCTTGTGTCTACAAATACACAAATATCAGCATCCTCGTTATATCTAAAGAACCTAGCGTGTAGTGTTTGTCCAATTAAATGCTTTTAGATTGCCCTAGCTGGTTTGGCTCAGTGGATGGAGCGTCGGCCTGCAGACTAAAAGGTCCCAGGTTCGATTCCGGTCAAGGGCATGTACCTTGGTTGCGGGCACATCCCCACTAGGGGGTGTGCAGGAGGCAGCTGATCGATGTTTCTCTCTCATCGCTGTTTCTGACTCTCTATCCCTCTCCCTTCCTCTCTGTAAAAAATCAATAAAATATATTTAAAAAAATAAATGCTTTTAGATTAATTAAATTATATCCCAGAAACAGTTTTAAATAAGGTTTGCCTTTTAATTTTAAGTAATGATATGAAAATAGGCAAAGAATTTCATGACACTTGAAAAAGAGTTTGTGTTTCAACTTAAATGAGATCCTTTTTCCCCTCATCTTAAATTTGCATTAGCAAATTAAAAGACTAAGAGACCCTGGTGTAAGGAGACCTTTTGAATTGTATTTGACCCAGCCAAGTATTTTTTCAAATAAAAAATGCATTTTTTTTTCTTCCTGTAACACATTGAAAGTGGGTACTCTTTGGTGGGCACTCATTGTGAAATGTGAGTACAGAGATTTCTGTTATTGCCTAAAAGGTAAGTTAAGCTCTGAAGTTGTAGAAAATCTGATTAAGAGTGCTTATACCTATCTTGGTAGTTTTACTATTTTAGAAGTAAAACAGTGCTTTGATTCCAAATATTAAATTAACTTAGACATTGCTCTCCCACTCTGTCTCCAAGCCATGACTCAGATGTCAGAATGATTTTTTTTAACCTAGTTAGAAAAGGATTTTCATAACTTTTAGGGCCATAAAAAACATTAGTAAGGCACCTACTTAGTGCAGCATCCTCTGATTTTCCATTTTCAATTTCTTAAACATTGAATATACATTTTCCATTTCTCTTTCTAAAGCATCATCTGTGGAACATATCACTACATGTAACTAGAAGAGACCATGTTGCCTCAGGATGCATTTGATAATGGTTTTTCTCAAATAGCAACTTAAACTTGCAAAGACAGCATATATTTTCCTTTTTCAAGTTATAAAATTCTAATTAAATTGAAGGACTTTCTACGGTAAAACTGAGTTCCAGAGAAGTTGAATGAACTTGTTCAAGGTGACCTAGCTAGTTAATTACAGCATTGGCAGTCAAACTCCGCTTTCTGTAAAGCCTTTTGTAAAGCATTCCACATAAACGACTACGTCTCAGAAGGTTCCTTACAGTTAGGTCTGAAAAGTGTTATCCCTAAAAGTATGATGCCTTTGAGGAGTCATTGTCTAAATATATTAAACTTTAGAAAATAAATTACCAGCTACAATTATAACCCTGTGAATTATGGACAGTCTCAGTGAAATGTACTATTTGTCTCATAAAACCATTCCAAAACCCAGAACGACTGAAACAGATGTTGTGTGTCAGCATCAGAGGGAGGCTTTCCCGTTATGTTGTGCTAATTTGAGAAAGACTCTAAAAGTCCTTTCTTGGGCTGGTGGCGGATGAATACAGAAGCTGAAAGAGAGATGAGAAATAAGTTCCTTAGTGTTCAGTTTTGAGTAGTACACTTTAATGGCCCATCAAAACCCATTGTCTTTATTGAAGTTTGGCTAATATTTAGAGAAGGCATTCTAGTGTCTCATTTTAGCAAAGTTATCAAGAGGAGTTCTGTTCTAGTATTGGAGCATTTTTAAGTGGATGTATCAGAATGAAAGGAAAGATCCTGATGTAAATTGTATTGAATTTTTTTCTCAGAAATAAAATAAGCTGTTTTAATATTTGTTATAGGTTGTATACTATAAAATGTTAACCTTTCTTTTAAATGAGATGTTGACTATGTCAATGGAGATATCCCTAACATTTAGTTTTAATCTACAAAAAGCTCCATTTAAATAAATTTAATCTTGAAAAAAATATTAATTTTTGTATTAAAACAAATTGAATTTAGGAGAACACACTGTGCTCAAAGCGTAGCTCTAATATAAACCAAGACAGATTTTTTTTTTTGTTCAATAAATCTTAGCTACTTTTATCACATTATCAGACTTTTGATGATTAATTAGGTGAATCATACTTAATTAGGTGAAATGGATAATTGATTATGTTAAAAAAAAATGTCCAATCTATTTTTGACTTGCATGCTCAAATATAGTCCATGAACAAATCCTTCTAATTCTTGTATGATAAGCCTCTCTCCTTCTATTTCTACATCTATACTAATAAAAAGGTAATATGCTAATTAGACTGGACATCTTCCAGATGACCTTCTGGACATCCTTCCGTTCAAAGCCATGGTGGCGGGGCCAAGACAGAGGCAGTTAGGGGCGATCAGGCCTGCAGGGGAGAGCAGTTGGGGGGATCAGGCCAGTAGGGGAGAGCAGTTAGGGGGATCAGGCAGGCAGGGGCAGGCAGGCAGGTGAGCAGTTAGGGGCATTAGGCAGGCAGGCAGAGTGGTTAGGGGCGATCAGGCAGGCAGGCAGGTGAACGGTTAGGAGCCAGCAGTCCTGGATTGCAAGAGGGATGCCCGACTGCCGGTTCAGGCCCAATTGGGCCTAAACCGGCAGTCGGACATCCTCCTTGTGGTCCTGGATTGAAGAGGGTGCAGGCCAGGCTGAGGGATGCCTCCCGCACCCCTGTGCACGAAATTCATGCACCAGGCCTCTAATAAAATTATATTGAAATGAAATTATTGAAATAAACAGTCTTCAGAATCTTCCACTTCAAAATTTTAGCACATATTGCCACTAAGTTAATCTTCTTTAAACCTCTCTATATATTATTTATTATTTACCTTTATCACAGGCAAATTTTAATGATTTTTCCCATGGGATTTCAATACTCTTACCTTCCCAAGAACCTACCTCTCCAAAATGGATTATTTTTTCCACATGTACCTTCTTTCAAGGACTAATTCAAGTCCTACTTCTTCTTGAATTATTTTACATTGAAATATACATATATATATATATATATATCCTCTAAACCCTTGAGGCATCTATTGTTTCTGTTGTTACTTATATATTTATCATTTATTTTCTTTGTTGGAAGGTTAAATACATCTTTTCAAATAAACATACTTATTTTTTTTATCTCTGCCAACCAGCCCATCTATAATAATAAAAGCTTAATATGCTAATTAGACCAGATGTCCTTCCAGACGTCCTTCTGGACGACCTTCCAGATGAAGCCAGGGCTGCAAGGGAAGCCCAGCTCCTGGGTGCCTGCCGGCGGCTGGAGGGGAGCCTGGGTCCTGGGTGCCAGAGGGAAGCTGGTGTCAGCAGCTGGGAGAAGGAAGGCCTACTCTTGCATGAATTTCATGCATCGGGCCTCTAGTTACCTAATAAATGTTCAATAATGATTATGATTTGAAAAGCCTTGTTCTACAATGTTCAAGTGTGCTTTTAGATATAATGATGATATAATTTATCATCAGAATTTATTATGATATAAATTTTAAATAAAAATATTTACAACAAAAGTTTAAATAAAATAATGTTATTTTGCAAAATGAAAACTACCACGAAGTTTCATTAAAACTCCTTCAGATTAAAGGAGTACAGGCATATAGATGAAAAAGAACTCAGGAATTCCGCCCCAAGCTGCCCTTATTTGAAGACCATGCCTTTGTAAGAATTTCATGACTTGGCAGGCTTCACAGGTTGTCACAGTGTGTGGCAGGTGGAGCCAAGGACCGATTTTAATGTTAACTAGACCATGAGCTCAGGGTAATCAGATTTCTATCATTTTCCATATAAATATCTATCATCAATTTTCAATAGTGGATAGGCTATCTTTTGGGGATGGTTTGGTAGAGAGTTGAAGTAAAAGGCTTTGGCACTTCATAGACAATCGAATCTCAGTTTGCAATGTTGAACTATATGTCTTTGGGAAAGCTATTTAACTTTCTAAAGCCCCCATCAGCAAAATAGTGGTATGAAATAACACTTTAAGAGTTATTGCAATAATTAAATGAAATAAAATGGAGAAATGCCTGGCACTAAGGGTAAATTTTTGTAGGTTCCTTGTATCAACTAGTAGCAGGTTTCACTTAATTGAGTGTTTACTCTGTACCAGGCACTCTTCTAAACACTTTACAGAATGAATGTTAACACATATAAGCTTTGCAGTATCCTTATACAAGAGATATTATTATTTTATTTTATTTTATTTTATGCTTATCATTCTATTTAAGAGATTAAGAACTGAGCCATAGACAAGTAAAGTAATGCAGCTAGTATGTATCATAGCTGGAGTTCAAAACAAGCTTTTGGGTTCCAAACACACCATTCTTACCTATCAGACAACATAACTTGTACCACTATTACATCATTTCTATGGGCCATGTCCGATGGGCAATTTAAAAAGCAGCCTTATTTTAACACACTATTTACCACACTGTTTAAAACAGAGTTGGAAGAAGCAGCAAATACATTCCATGGGCAAATATAAATCATTTTAATTGATCAGTTTTTTTTAATTAGCTGCACCATTGCTCCCTTTCAATTGTGGGGAATCCAGCCTTGCTTATTCCCACCTAGACAAGGGCATACTTTTCAATCCTTGTACCAGAAACTATGCAAATCTTATTTATTATTTGTTTTGCTGCCTATGAATAATTAAATATATGTTTTCAAAGATTCTGAGTCATCTAAAAATGCAAATTGTGAAAATCCATAAAAAGCTATGTAGGAAAACATTTATGAAGTTATAAAATGTTATCTGCTGTTCTAGATGTGGGTGACGTTATCAAAACATTTCACCCACTTTTACATTTCCACTTGTTTAAACCTAAGGTCTTATTTGGCTGTCACTTACAATGCTGTGTTTTTCAGAAAAGTTTCTGGCAGCTAATTTTAAAGAGATTTTGTTTTAATAAAAGGCAAGATGTGTACATAGTGCTTTTGTTGGAAGAGTTCCTCTGACCCTCTGCATTATTATAAAGAAAATTGTCAATTTATTCAAACCTCACCCACCTTTGGTTATGTTCAGAACTTTACAATGCATGCCTCCTAAAGCAGTGATTTCAAAGCCAGAAACACTGGGGGGTGTTTCAATTATTTCAAGGAGGTGGCAAAGAATTCTCAAATCAAAAGTAATTTTATTTTCAAAAAGCAGCATGCATGCCATATATCACTTGTGAGATTCAGGCAGAGAATTGCAGAGATAAGGAAATTAAACAAATAATGATAGGTTACCGGACCCTGTAAAGAGGCAGCCAGTTCTGCTCTATAATGGAATCCTTAACATTTCCAAAGCAATGGGAGATTTGCACAGAGCCTTTGTTCAGTTTGGGTCTGTGTTTAACCACAACCCTCAATGAGTTTTTAATGGAATATTGTTATATCTTCTGCTTTAGCTTAGCTGTGACTGCCAACAAGTGGCTACTTGGGCTATACTTTATCATGTTAATTGTTCTGTGCTTTATCTACCTTGCTAGATTATAAACTCAGAGAGGACAGGGACAGCATCAAGCTATTCTTTAAATAGCCCACAGCAGCCTGGCCTGTGTGGCTCAGTGGTTGAGCATTAACCCATAAACCTAGAGGTCTCCGGGTTCCATTCCAGGTCAGGACACATGCCCGGTTTTCAGGCTTGATCCTCAGTGGGGAGCATGTGGGTGGCAGCCGATTGATCGATGTTATGAATGTTCTCTCTATCGATGTTTCTATCTTTCTATTCCTCTCCCTTTCTTTCTCTCTGAAAAATAAATAAAAACATATTAAAAACATGTTAAATATCCTAGAGTGCTCAATATAGTGCCTCGCACAAAATAAATGCCCATAAATGTTTGTTGAATGGAACTAAGTCCTCAGAAAATGTGAAAATTTTCTAATTTTTAAATGCCACGTCAGTATACTGCCTACTGTTTGTTTTCCTTACTTTATCCTGTTATTTGAATTTTTATTTCACAACCCTAAACAAGTTGTATACATACTGATTCCTGAGTTTTTTTATTTTGAAACAGAATTTGCTTACTTCTTCATTTGCACATTCTAGTTTCTCATTCTGGTGTGCATTTCCCCCTTCAGACTGTTCTCCACGTCACCATTCCTTCATCCATTATGCACAGCATGTTCATTGCATTTTTCTGCACCTGGTAATGTCACTTTCTTAGTTGTTCTGGTGTCTTTTCCTGAGCATTGCCCAGCCCTTTCCATTAAGTCATTACATTACGAGCTCCTTGGGGGAAAGCATTACAGTCCTGGTTTGCACATCTCCTGATGCAGTTGACAGTCCCTCCATCTACTCTAAATAAGTTGGCTACTGTTTAAAGGAATATATATATTCTTTAAATTTAAGGGGCCTTGCCACTTAGTGTTGCACAGTGATGAAACCTTTTGTACTGGTGAAAATTCTTCACAGACAATAGTGTGGTGAAGGCCTAGAAGGGGGTAGGGTGGGAGATGGAGGGGGTCAATGGGAAAAATAAAATAGGGGACATCTGTAATACTTTCAAGAATAAAGATGAAAAAAAAAGAATAACACGTCATGATTTTTTAAAATCTGAGTATTTACATAGCAGATTTTCTGATTACTAGTAAGTCATAGCACATGTGTCTCATTAAATCATTGCAGGTACATCAAGCGGTAACTGTGCTTCAGAACCTCAGAGTGTCCTTTTCTGTAACATTTTAAAGGCAAGTAATTAAAACTTAAGGTAGAGCAACTAGGGAGGGAGATAGGAGAGTTTTTTAGGACTGACCTAATAGTAATCATAGAACCCTCCAAAATAACTGAATCCGACTACTCCAGTCTTCATTTTATCTGGATACATTTTTAAACTCCTTCTTAATTTGTGGTTTTTTTAAATGAAATTATTCATAGGTTCTGAGAAATATTATTTTATTTAATCCTGAACTGTCTGTACATCACTAGGCTCTCTGTTCAAAGGTTTGGGTTGCCTTCCAATCCAGTAGTAATGTTTGCACTTCTAGTGTATAATATAATTGACAATATCAGATTCAACAGGCTGTATCACTTAATTACTTCAATTGTTGTGGCATTAACATTTTTTTCCAGTAGCAAACTAAATAGGCAAAAAAATAATAATTTATTCTCTTTTATTTTAAACCACCTCCGAATCAGTTTCTTTGAGCTATGTTGATCGCAAATGAAAATGTTAGGTTAAATGACAGCTGAGAAAATAACAATGAAAAGCTAGATTAATTTTATTCTTTTATAGTTGAATACATAAAATTGTACATACGATGAGAAATAATTGAAACTTTAAAATCATTTTTAACTCCTCTTATGAAAACAGTCTGTCCCCCTGGGGGGCCATTAGTTTAAATGCAAAGAGATAACAAATACCATTTGTGGGTGTCAATAGTGTCCTCTCATGCTATGCAAGGGCCACGATTAGCAAGTTTGTACACCACCACAGCGACCTGTAATGTTTTTCATGTGTAGTATTTTTTAAAACTTTTTGTTTGATTTCTAACAAGGTAGAAAGAGGGGGATATCACGAGTCCATTTTATTCTCTTGAGATGTCTTAAAGGCCTATCAGACTGAGTTTAGCATCAGGGAAAACATTTCTCCTCGTCTAGCCAGTGCTTGCTCATTCTCCCCTTATAAAAACCAAAGGGCTGGCAATTTTCTTTTAGGAACGTGGACTGAAGGGAGATAAATACCCCTGCTGGAGAGGAAGGTCAAGTTCAAAGTTTTTCTTTCCTTTGGATTCAGGAATCAGCAAATGGAAAGACCAGCCAAACAACTGAGCAGCAGGCATCTGATGGTTAAGCCCTCCCCCAGGACTTTTTATGTACATAAGCAGAAGTCGCTGGAGCAGCTGCGGCGCATTAGTTCCAATAGTTTAGCAGGCTGCTGCGTGGCGCGGACAAAGCCCAGCCAGCGCGCGGCTCCCTCCATGTTCCTTTGCTGCGGGAGCTGCGCACGGTCTCAGCAGGGATCGCGGGGGAGGGGTGACGTTTACTAGGCTTCTGCGGAGGAGTGCACTCCCCCTCTGCACCCAGCCCCATCGCCACCGAGACACTGAGGCAGGCCACCGAATGCACCAACAGCAGCTGGATCCGACCTGCTTCCCTGGACATTTCCCCTGACTCCGAGCGAAGCGATCACTGGAAAGAGGCCAGGGAACCACGTTGCCCTGGATTGTTGCCAACTGTACAAAGTTGCCCGGGAAAAATGGCTCAGCAGGCGGCAAGCCCGGACACCTTAGCCGTGCCCGAAGTGGATAATCCGCATTGTGCAAACCCCTGGCTGAATGAGGATCTGGTGAAATCCTTGCGCGAAAACCTGTTGCAGAACGAGAAGTCCAAGACAGCGAGGAAATCGGTTTCTCCCAAGCTCTCTCCGGTGATTTCTCCCAGGAATTCCCCCAGGCTCCTGCGCAGGATGCTTCTCAATAGCAACATCCCCAAACAGCGGCGTTTCACGGTGGCACATACGTGGTAAGGTTTGCACAGATTGTTGGAAATGGTGGCCGTTCCCCCCATGACTCGTGCTCCTCCCGCCGTCCACTTGAGGGTGGGGAGGGAGCACCATTATCTTCCCTCACCTGTGATTTACCATAAGTAATACACCTTAACAATCAGTCCCGCAGATGTCCATTCAGGGCGGGAAGCCTGGAGATGGGTCATAGGAGAGGTTGAGGTGGGTGGTTCTCAAAGTTCAATTCCTATTGCAAGTTCCTACAAGAACATTGGATTCCAGATGTCAATAAGAATGCAGTTTTACTCCCATGCTGATGTGCTGGCGTTTCTTTGATTTCTTAAGCCACTGTGTCTGCCAGGTTCTACCACAGGCTAGGAAATAAAGGACCAGAAAGGACAGGAGGAAAATTGTAATTTGTTCTCTTTTCTGCATGATCCCCCTTTGAACAGAGATGTGTGTGTGTGTGTGTGTGTAATGGTGTGTTCCTGTACAACCCCTCCTCACTACTGGCTTTAACATGTCTGTAATCTCAACTCTGCCTTTCAAAAGGAGAGAAGAAAGGATTTAGGGATTCTGTGCAGAAAGTTGCAGCCTGGCACTTGGTATTCTTTGAATTTGGATTCTTTGAATATTGTGTCAATATTTTAATTTTCTTTCTGAATATTTCTATCTTTTTTATAATGGGTGCATTTGTTTTAGGCATGTGCTTCCATAAATTATTCTAGATGACTCTTGGGATTTTCATGCTCTTGTCTAAACAAATATTAAGATAAACCATTTTGTGAACTTATAATGGTGTTTCTGTCCCAGAATAAGCAATTCCAGGCTATAATGAGGAGTGGGGGGGGAGCTTTGTGCTGAACACAGTTAATTGTAGGTAGTAGTAGGTTCTGTGTGCTGCCTCCACTAGTGGTAACATGAATATTAAGTAGGATAAAAGCAAGCAAAATAAAAAGAAATAATGAGCATGTTAGTTGACAAACTGATTGAATGATTTTTATAGTTTTTCTATAGAAAATCAAAGGGTATGCCAGGAGTGGAAAGCTAAAGAAAACAGAAATAAGATTTCTAGGAAAGAAGTAGCAATTAGGGAGACTCAAAATCTACACTAACAACATGGCCATTAATCTCATAGATGAAAATAGATGACAAAGGATTGCATTAATGTCATAGATGAAAATAGATGACAAAGGAAATAAAAGGCATGTCCTGGCCAAAGAAATGTCTGACCTCATGATTTTAATTTTCAGTAGCTAGATCTCTGATTGGGAAAGTATTCTTATTCCCAAGATTTTAACTCAGTGGCATTTCTAAGTTAGATATAATGCTCATAAGAGGGGTAAGACAAACACTGGATTTTTCAGGCTTAAAGAAATTGTGGGAAAATGATGACTTTTCTTAGAGGAAGAAATTGTTGAAAATTTGTCAGAAATAAGCAGTGAATGAAAGGCATAAACACTGAGAAATGCTTTGAGGAAGAGGAATGGCTTGAAACCAGGCATCAGGTGCCAGAGCAGGGAAGCTGGCTAGAGTTCATACAGTCAGGCCCAGAATTTTGGAATCCAGTGTCCCTTTCGGTTGAGATGCTTTTTTATTTTATTTTTTTAAAAATTAGAGTTCCTAAATTGTACCCATTCAACAATGGTACAACTCAACTGCTTGATTTCTATCTGAGTGAAGCAACCTAGAGTTCAACTGGAGGTTATCTGAACTATTTGGACATGTTGAGATGTAATGAAGGCAGGAAATCTCATGAAAACAGGCTTTCTTCTGAAATTTCTGGCACTTCCTTTTCTGGTGCTGTTTGGAGAGACTCCAAGAGCACAATTTCTGCCGATATTTCATTTTGGTATGTCAGGTCTCAGCCAGATCGGGGAGGCATCAAAAGAGCAATGGAAATAAAAAAATAAAAATCATGATATTAATTCTCGGTACCTCAAGAGGAAAACAACAGTCCTCGTGGAATAAACATATTCAGCGAGGGAGTTGAAAACAGTACCTCATATTTTTCACATTGATTCAATGAGTTCCAAGATTTTTATACTATCTTTTGACAAATATCTCATCTGTGCTTTCATAAGCACTATACATAATTTAAAAAACTACTCCAAATTGTTCTGAGATATATATATGTACACATATATAATATATATATGTAATATATATATGAATATATAATATATATATATGTATATATATTTTACTGCTGTTACTACCACCACACTCAAATCTTCTGCTCCTTTTCAATTGGTGACCAGCCATTTAAATACTCCCCTGGTGTTTTTTTGCCTTAGAATGTTGGTTTTTACACCCGATTTCTCTACCATTTGATATGTATATATTCAATACCTACTAAGTTTAAAATGTTTCATTTGTACTTACAGGTCACAAAATTGAACAAGAGCTATTTTTTTTGTTTCAAATAATTTACACTCTAGTTGACAAAAAGAAATCATTGAAAGGCATCTATTTTAGTTAAGGTAATCATGTTGCTCTACAACATACTCCCCAAATCTCAGTGCATTGACACTGTAAATGGTTATTTACAAAATAACCTGCTGCTTCTCAAGGGGAGGTAGCATGTCTTGGGGTGCTTCAGGGACATGGGATTTCACCATCTTGTGGTTCCAGTATTTGTAACACATGATTTTCAAGGTGATTAGGCTCATCTGAATCAAGGAAAAGACCATGGAAGATGGCATGTGTATTGATGAGGCAGGTCAGAAGTATACACATCACATACCAGTATTCCCTGGCTAGAACTAGTTCTTTGGCCACATCTAACTGCAAAGGAGGCTGGGAAACCTATCTTGTCTGCTCCCAGGAATAAGGCAAAACAGATCTGATGAACAGATAGCCCATCTCAGTCACTGTATATTAAAGGCTACCAGATT
>NW_005353967.1:7381279-7398240 GCF_000412655.1 Myotis brandtii | reverse complement strand
CTATTTAAATTTTTAGATGCCAAGTTGTTTGTAGATGGATGGACTAAAGAGAATATATGTGAAGAGACCAAGAGTTCAAAGGAACGATGGGTGTATCAGTTTGATGGGAAAGGAGAGGAAGAAAGGATAGGTATTGCTGAGGCACAGGCCTTGAACTTGGTGCCTCTTCTCTGCCTATTCCCATTCCATTTGTCTTTCAAATCCCTCTCTTCCTGAGAGCTTCCTCCTGGTCCCCGAACTGGAAATAACCGGCCTCTTCTCTGCCTATTCCCATCCCTTTTGTCTTTCAAATCCCTCTCTCCCTGAGAGCTTCCTCCTGGTCCCCAAACTGGAAATAACCAACTGCTTCTTCAAAATCTCTAGCACATCTTCCTTCTGCTATTCCCTCAATGCTTATTAATAATAACTATATCACTAGCTGATGTTTACTGAATATGTCTGGTGTGTGTTAGATTAGAACACTCCTGTCCATGATTTTCACCACTCTGTTTTACTATTTTTACTTCATCTCCAGTACCTTGTAATATAATGATTATAGAATAAACTCTGCTTTCATCTGAGTAGGGGATTCCCACTGATGTTAGGAGGAATTCCAAGCTCAGTGGAATCTCTGGTAAAGAAAATCAGTCAGGAAAATCTTTATGTTTTTCAAGTTTTCTCCTCAGTTCACACTGTGTTCTGTGCACTAAATGGAGGAAAGTGTCCTAGATGAAATTAGGCAATAGAGTTTCTTTAGGTAAGGGGGTATTCAGATAATACTCATTTGTCTTATTTTTATAATTTCTGTGTGTGCATGTGTGTTTTTAACATACCCAAAGTAGAAGAAGCTCTTTGTAGCATCCTTAAACAACAAAATAGTTTCTGTAGGGGGATTTTTGAAATGCCTCTTTTAAGACTTTTAGAAAATCTCAAAAAGTTTAGGGAGCTAGAAAAAGTTTTTGGACACATTTTTTGCTTCTTACAAATTTCTCTTTACCAGGCATTAGAACTAGATATAAAATTGCTTGTGTTTAGAAGTAAATATTTGCTTTCTTGAGTCAAAATTTCTTCAGCTACTATAGTTGCTTTTATACTTATTTAAGAAAGAAGTTTACTAAACATTTTTTCACGTTAACCTTTAGTGTCTGTAAAGGAGAAATTCATCCATTTAAAGAATTTGTAGGTTGCCCTGGCCAGGTGGCTCAGGTCATCCCCTACACCAAAAGGCTGCCAGTTTGATCCCCAATCAGGACATATATGAGAGGCAACCAATAAATGTTTCTCTCTCCTTCTCTCTCCCCCCCCCTTTTCTCTCTCTCTTCCTTCCTCTCTGTAAAAGAAAAGTAATAAACATATCCTTGAGAGAGGATTAAAAAAGGAATGTGTACATTACACACACACACAGCTGAGTAGGTTTTAAATACATTATTTAGTGATTCTATTTGAAAACTCTTTCTCCGTTGTTCATATATTTGCCCTACTTAACTTTAAGGTTATCATTATCTCTGTTCCTTGTGTGAGGATACCCATTGAAGGGCCTTCTGGTACTCTCTCTGGAGATGGGAATCCAGGGGTAGGCTGTGGTCATAGTGTAATTCTAGGGGAAATCCTTTGGTGGGAACAACAGGAAGTTATGCCAACAGGTTGGGCAAGGCCAGTTGGCCAAGTCATTAACTGTGTCCCTGGCGTAACTGGCTGTGTGTCTTCAGGGGTATATTGGGGGCAGTGCAAGTTAAGGCTGCTTTTAGGTTTTGAAAATTTTCGTTAGCCTTTACTAAAATCAGAAGACCTCAGAAAGACATTCCTCTTATAGAACTTGTCAATTGACTGGAGGGCCCTGGCCAGTGTGGCTCAGTTAGTAGAATATCACCCCATACACTGAAAGGTCATGAGTTCGATTTCTTATCAGGGCCCATACCTGGTTGTGGTTTGATCCCTGGTCCAGGTGCATAGTGGAAGTAACTGATTGATGTTCTCTCTCTCTCTCTCTCTCTCTCTTCCTCTCTTGCTAAAATATTGGGCGAGGATTAAAAAAAGAAAGAAAGAAATTGCAAAGGTAAAAATTTGACAAATAGTTACAGAGGAAAAATGAAGGCAACATCGAAATGACCTGGCAGTTTATGATGTGTGTGTACTTCCCGTCATCTTTGACATTTACCTTAAAGAAAAGGAAAGATAACCAGCTGAAGCCATTGCTACTAGCGGTGAAAATATCTCCAAGCAGAAGTCTTTCTTGGAAATGCTAGAAATGTTGAATGAGGAGAAATTAAAACGTTGAATCTCAAAGTTCATTAAAATAATTTTTAAATCACGGCTTTAATTTTAAAAGTTATTCTTTGTATACACTTCTTTATAAATAGCAAACTCCTGTGAGGGAAGAGAACTAAATGAGCCAAAGCACTGTTTTTGTTATTTATTTATTTATTTTTTACAGGAAGCTACCAAAATTGTTCTTCAAGTAATGGTTTCAGGAAGAAGCTTTATTATTATCAGTGCAACAAAATTATTTCATTGTTTTTAATGTTTTTGCCCTTGAAAAAAATCGTGTTTTAGAATTGTGATGGATTTAATTTAGTTTGAAGTCACATATTTCCAGCTCTGCTGGCCACTTAGTATTTGACCTTAGTTACTCAACCTTTTTGAATTGTAAACTCTATTCATAAGTCATATGGTTATAAAGGCATTTGATATTTACAAGTGAAGAAATGACTACTTAAATTTACAAAGTGATAACAAACTACAGTACATTTAAGATAAGTAATTAAAAACAAGTTCCAACTTGCTGTTGTGAGTGATGCCGCATAGGGGACAGACTTCTTTCATAATTCTGTGACTCATAAATAGTCTGCAGGGCATTCAGAATGAAAGTATTGCTGGTTCATTCTAGGACACAATTTGCAAGCTAAGATTTTAGGTAGGAAATGTGAAAATCTATACCTAATGAAATTTAAAATTTTAATTTAAAATTCTTATATTATATTTTCAATTGTATATTATTTTACTATATCAGTCTCTTCTACTGTATATACAAATTTTAATTGAACTTATTAGAGTGACATTAGTCCACAAAACTATACAGATTTTAAGGGTACAAGTCAACAAAACATCATCTGCACAGTGCATCATGCACCCAACAGCCTAAGCAAAGTCTCTTTCTGCCTCCATTTACCCCCCCTTTTCCCACATCCACCTCCTCCACCCCTCAATTTTAAAATATCATTCTGTGCTCAATTTTAAGGACATAAGTGATTTCTGGCTACTGTAGATGAAGTACTTCTCAAAATGAGATCTTGAGTTAATATGAGAAGAAATTAGATGATTTCATTTTGGAATCAAAACTTTATTATAATGTTTTATTATAATATAGCTATTAACAATTTAGCTCCTGCTATGTGTCAGGTATTCTATGTATATCAACTCTTCAAAGCAAGGTTGAGTTTGAGTATTATCTGTATTTTACATATACTGATGCTGAGGCCCAGAAAAATCATTATTTACCCAAGATTGCTCAGTTCTGCAGAGATGAAATTAGTTGAGTTAAAACTTGAACCTAGGAGTGACTAACTCTCCATCCTGTGTTCTTTCAGCATCACCTCCCTTTGGGCTAAAAGTCACATTCACATTTATTACTTTACTCTGAATGTATATCAAAGCTACAACAATGAATGCTCAATGATTTTACAAAATAGTGCAGTGGTTCTCAACCTTCCTAATGCCACGACCCTTTAAATACAGTTCCTCATGTTGTGGTGACCCCCAACCATAAAATTATTTTCGTTGCTACTTCATAGCTGTAATTTTGCTACTGTTATGAATCGTAATGTAAACATCTGATATGCAGGATGTATTTTCATTGTTACAAATTGAACATAATTAAAGCATAGTGATTAATCACAAAAACAATATGTAATTATATGTGTTTTCCGATGGTCTTAGGCGACCCCTGTGAAAGGGTCATTCAACCCCCAAAGGGGTTGCGACCCACAGGTTGAGAACTGCTGAAATAGTGTTTAGATATCAAAAGGGTAGGAACAGATCCCTTTCTGGGCATGAAATCTCAGTTATTTGTTTACATTTGTGGCTTATATGAATGTAGACATCTTTTTTTCTGATAAAAATATGTGTATGAATAGGAGAAATATATGTCTGATGCAGAGTACTTTTTAAGTAAGACTGACATAAAAGCAAAACCAATCCAGATAATTTTATTTTCAACAATTCAAAGAAAAGGGCATGAAAGGCTTGAGATCTAAAGAGAAAGAGCAAGTCAGAAATCTATTAAGGTTTAGTTCCAGAAGAGCCAGCTGGAAATGATGGTCTGCAGCCTCAAGTCACTAAGCAACAGAGCAGCAAACTGCTTGGTAACCAGAGCTGGCCTGACTCACAGGCTGGCTGCTAATGACCGGGTGGCTAGAGAGGAGGACCAAAGCCCATCTTACCTCAAAACAATCTATTCGTCTGCCAGCCTTTTGCCAATCCCTTAATTATGGAATAGCCTCTTTGACTTAGCAAGATATCTGCTTTTAGGAGAGAAATATTTCTGGGACCAGGAGTAAATGCTATCTGTCTTCTATAAAATGCCATTTCTGAGATTATTTTTGGGGGGGGTGTTCAAAACACCATAAATAAAATGTAAGGTTTAACGAGAGGAAAGAAAATGAAAACATTGCGATTAGTGGCTTGAATTTTTGGTTTTCATACAATGCCAAATTGTCTGCTTTCACATGGTGAGATTTGCCTTTTATTTGACACTTTTTATCTTATGATCTTTTCAATTTCATGCTTATGTATTGACTGTTTAGATCAGAGGTCCTCAAACTTCTTAAACTGGGGGCCAGTTCACTGTCCCTCAGACATTCCACACATGCGCACTGCGGACCCGGGACGAGTCGGCTGCTAAGTAGGACAGCCAGTGGCGGCGGGCCGGATAAATGTTTTCGGCGGGCTGCATGTGGCCCGCGGGCCATAGTGTGAGGACCCCTGGTTTAGATGGACTGTAACTTCCTAAAAAGTGGGAAACTCCATATGGATCCATCTTTGTATTCACAAGCGCCGCCTATATAATATACACTTAATAAAAAGGTGTTGTTTGATTGAGAAACATACCTTCCATTGCTGTGTTTCTTATGCTGAACACCTGGGGAGACTCATACTCTTTCAGCCTAGAAGTCCAGGTGATGTGGTATTTGATCGCCATAATAGAAAGAAATTTTAAACTTAATGATTAATCATTTATCTGGACTTTGTCACCATGACTCCTGTGTGTGTGTGTGTGTGTGTGTGTGTGTGTGCTGGGTTTGCAGACACCTAGACTAGTATAATTTGACTCTATTATACGTTAGCATATCTCAGTGAACCACTATGTGATAGTGTCACTAATTTATTAAATATATGTATTTTAATAATATTTAGTTTTTACTTGCAAATAATTCATATCTGGAAAACATATTTAAGTATATTTATGATTCTTAGGAAATTACTGAATATCTTGTTAAACTCTGATGGCTAATTCTTATCTCTTAGAATTCATAGTGGTTTAATTATACACCAAGAACTAAGCTTTTACAAGGAATGCCAAAGTTTTGTGGGGGAAAAAAACAACACACTCCATAGTTTCTTTTTTAGAATGACAATTTGAAGAAATTTGAACTGGCAGAAAGTAAGCACCACGTCTCTAAAACAGATCTTCAGAATAACTAAAATTGAATAATAGAAAACCTTTTTGAAGAGATTTTACATATTTATGTTATTTTAACATAAATATTTTGTCCAAAGTTCAATCTATATCCATTTTTACTTTGTGGTGATTTCAAATCAACCAATTTCCTTTCCATTACCCTTTTGAGATAGCCCTCTGATCAAATTAGCTATTATTAAAATAAAGTGACTTCCTCTGAAAATTGTTATTAGTAGGGTACATGTTTTTCTTTTTAAATTTTTATGCAGCTGACTTCACATTTATATTTATAAATGGTGAGTGTGTATTGTTGACCTTTTGAATTAAGCAATTTTCTGACTAATAAGGTTACCTAGATTATCATTTCTGCTTGTTTACCTTCTTTAGGTTTATAGTATTTATTTTACTTCACTTTATTCTGTGCAGTGTGAATTTTTAAAGGCTTTCTATTGAGAGACTGCCAAACAGAACAGTGTATGATTTATGGTGGTAATAACTAAAACATATATGAATGGGAGGCTGATGACGCACAAGGCAGAATGCTGTGGCTTTCCTCTGAATAAAGCTTGGCTTTCGTTGGTAAATCTCTCGTATGAATAACAATAGCTGTGTCATTAACAGTGGGATCATTCCTGTGCCACCTTCCCAGTTTAAGGTACATATGTGGATCACTTGAACTGTTTTATATTTAATACTTTTTGGTGGATTTACATTTTTATTTAAAGGCCCATATGTTTAAAAATATGGCTTTATATCCTACTTTAAATGGAAAACCCATCTTATATAATAAAGCATAATATGCAAATTAACCCTCATGCCTCACAAGATGAGCTGCCTATGACCAGGCTGGCAGGGGGGTTAGTGAGGACCAAACAACTGAACAAGCAGGCTGCATGGGGCAACCAGGCTGGCAGAGGGGTTAGTGAGGGTTGACCAAACAACTGAATAAGCAGGCTGCATGGGGCGATCAGGCCGGCAGATGGGTTAGTGAGGGACAACCAAACGACTGAAAAGCAGGCTGCGTGGGGTGACCAGGCCAGTGGGGGGCCATGAGGGGCAACCAGGCCAGCAGGGGGGGCAGTTGGGGGCGACCAGGCTGGCAGGGGGAGCAGTTAGGGGCAACTAGGCCAGCAGAGGGGGGCAGTTGGGGGTGACCAGGCAGGCAGGAAGGTGAGCAATTAGGGGATTGTGAGAGGGATGTCCGACTGCCAGTTTAGGCCCAATCCCCTAAACCAGCAGTCAGACATTCCCCCGAGGGGTCCCAGATTGGAGAGGGTGCAGCCTGGGCTGAGGGGACCCCCCCCCATGCATGAATTTTGTGCACCGGGTCTCTAGTGTTATTTATAATACATAGAAGATAATTTTAAAATACAATTTAAAAAGGCTAAATAGAGGCAAGCTAGATACTGTGATCTCCTAAGGACTCTGAGCCTGAGGTCTGTGTGCTCTCTCTCTGTTTAAAATGGCAGTTGGCAAGTACTACAGAGATGTAAAAGACCAATTAAGTCTTTTTTCTTAAGGGAATAAGAGTGACTGAGAGGGATTTAGATAGAAAATAACCTTCTCATTATTTAATTTAATATTTAAAAATTCAGTGACCCACATCACATGTTTAATGCTATCTTATTGTAGTGTCAGACCATTTAATATACCAACCCAGAGAAGCCTGGTATTTTCAATGTTGGAAGGATATTGGTTCTTGTAATGGTTCTTGGGATTGTAATTGCTCAGTTGAAGGTAAGCCCACTGAACTTGGGTTGCATAATTCTATTTCTAAGCAGAAAGTGAGGTAGAGGCACCCTGTTTTAGCACCACCCTATACTTATTAATTTCCTACCTGGTAGCTACACAGCTGTCGAGAAGCATAGAACTGTTCATGGAAAATACTGTACATGCTAATGGTAGCTTCCAAGTTCTACTTCCAAACAGCACGAACATGGGACGTTTTTCAAAAGTGTAGGATCTCTGTGTAAGTGAGTGAAAGTTGAGGTAAGCGAGGAATCCAATTTTTCTAAAACTCTGTAATCTTATGAATTTATTTAATTCTAGACTAGAACACCCACACAGGACAGGCTACATCATTTGCATAGCCTGGTATCAGATGAAGATGCAGGATTATTCCTTAAAAAGAATATTGAGAATTTCCTAACAACAACAGCAGAGCATCTAACCCATCACTGAGCCCTTCTGCAAGGGAGAGGGAGGGAGGTCCCAGGCTCAGCTCACTCCCAGGAAGCCAGCCCCGCCCCCTCCAGTAAAAGCCACATTTGTATGCAGCTCTACAAGGTGTACCAGGAATAATGCGGATTTTTTTCAATAGATGGAGCTACACACATGTTGATATAATTGCGATTTGATATGTATGCTATTTTGTTGTATAGACAACAAGCTTCAAAACTTCATATGTCAAATTTTGTGAAGGTGTTAACACTATAGATATTTTTACGCTTAAAAATGTTGAATTTTGTGCCAAAAAAAGGGCATTTGAGGGAAGTTTTAATTCATTACTTTATTTTGAAGAAAAAGTTATTATTACTTCGGGAAGCTTATTGTGAATATGCTCCATTTCAAGATACTTATGAACACTGGTTTAAACACTTTTAAAAGTAATTATTTCAATGTGAAAGACAAAGAATGTCCAGGTCAACCGAAAAAGTTTGAAGACCAACAATTACAAGCATTATTGGATGAAGATGTGTGTCAATCTCAAAAACAACTTGCAGAAAGATTAAATGTTGCTCAGCAAACAATTTCTGATCATTTACAAGCAATGGGAAAGATTTCAAAGGAAGGACAATGGGTGCCACATCAACTGAACAAAAGCCAAATGGAAAACCAAAAAGTCATCAGTAAAATGTTGCTTCAAAGGCATGAAAGAAAGTTTTTTTTTTTTTGCATCGAATTGTGACTGGCGATGAAAAATGGATTCATTTTGAGAATCCCAAACGCACAGTCATGGGTTGATCCAGGTCAACCATCAACATCGACTGCAAGGCCAAATCACTTCGGAAAAAAAGACAGTGCTCTGCGTTTGGTGGGATCAGGAAGGTGTGGTGTATTATGAGCTTCTAAAACCAGGTGAAACCTTTAATACTGATCACTACCGACAACAAATAATCAATTTGAACCATGCTTTGTTCGTGAAATGACCAGAATATGCCAGAAGACCCTGCAAAGTAATTTTGCTTCATGATAACGCACCACCACACACTTCAAAACCAGTTAAAGACAGGTTAAAAGATCTTGCCTGGGAAGTATTAACCCACCCGCTGTATTCACCAGACCTTGCTCCTTCAGATTACCACTTGTTCCGATCAGATCGATGGCACACATGCTTTCTGAGCAGCACTTCAAAACATATGAAGAAGTGGAAAATTTAACGGTTTGCCTCAAAACATGAAAAGTTCTATTGGGACGGTATTTACAAATTACCTGAAAGATGGGGGAAATGAGTAGCTAGCGATGGACATTACTTTGAATAAAACACTTTTGATGTTTCTGTTGAAATTATCGTGTTTTCTTTGATTACAAAAATCCGCATTATTAACCAGTACACCTAGTATAAGTGATGCTATAGCTGTACTTTTGTCTCAGAGGAACTACTTGATTCATCACCTCCTATACTGTCAATAGAGACTCCAGAAGAGTGCAATATGCATTGGTGTAAAAATGAAAGTTTCAATAAAAGTCAGCAGCGTACCAGCTGTAAATTAAGGGAAAATGTTTCCTTACATTCATCTTGAGGGTTTTCTTCGCAAATGAGCAAGTGCTTACATAAATTAAAAGCAGCAGTCTCTTTGCATTTAAAGCCACTTACCGATGCATTCAGTATCAGCAATGACAATACAGCATTAGCATTTGATACTGGTGCTCACCCCTCCCTCCTGAATCTATCTCATTCACTAGCTTAACTCCTATTTTTGTAAGATCTCTCTTTTCCTCTTTCATTGACTTTGTTTCCAAAGTGCACCCTGTCCCGAGTTCTATAATTAGTCCTTTGACCTTACTGCAATATGCCCCCTGTACCATCAGCCTGACTTCTGCCCCAGCTTCAACTATTAGCTCCATTTAGCAAAATCCAACTCTTCAACCTGGCTTGACTTCCATCTGCCTCGCTGGACATTTCCTCTTGGGAAATCTGTAACCTTAGATATAACGTGCAAAAATGAGCTCACGGTTTCCCCATTTCTGGTTTTTCTGTCTGCCCATGAAACAGGATTTCCCAGTGAGCCAGCCTGAATCATCTTTGACTTCTGCTTTGCCCTCCCTCTGCACAGGGAGAGATTATTTCATCTAATATATCTTGCTTTTCTGTCTCTTCCTCATGCTGTCACCAATTTTAGCACTTAGCCTTATGTTTGGGCTATTTCAATTAACATACTAACTTGTTCATGGGCCACAATCTGTCCCTTCCCCTTGAGAATGTCTACTTAGGCTATCTCACTAATTATCCCAAAGTTCTGCTTTGGCTGCCCACTATCTAGGGCAGGGGTGAGCAAATTTCTTTCTGTATAGGGCCAGATAGTAAAAATTTTAGGGTTTGTGAACACTACAGTATCTTTGGCAACTACTCAGTTCTGCAGGTATAGTGCAAAAGTAGCCACAAGATATTTAAATTGGCATACATGTGTTCAATAAAACCTTATTTACAAAAAAAAGGATAGAAGGCTGGATTTGTTCCACTGGCCATTTGTTTACCCCACAAGATATTTAAATTGGCATACATGTGTTCAATAAAACCTTATTTACAAAAAAAAAGGATAGAAGGCTGGATTTGTTCCACTGGCCATAGTTTGCCTATCGCTAGTTTACAGGATAAAGTTTATACTCCTCAACCTGGCACTTAAGTCGCTCACATCAGTTCTAAACCTATCTCCACAACCTTATCTGGTGTTTTTCCTATGAATGCTTCACCATCATTCATTCTAGAGCTGCGTCAAAGCAGGGTTTCTCAAGCTCAATACTACCTGGGCTGTTGTGTGGATTATAGGATAGATATGAGGAGCATCCCTGGCTACTGCCCACAAGTTATCAGTAATATTCACCCTGTTGTGAAATTCAAAATATTTCCAAATTGTTAAATGTTTCCTGTGGGGCCCAAATTGTTCCTTGTTCAGAACCACTGGTCTAGAGGGTAAGTTTTATAGAGGGAGGAACCAGTTCCTTCTCATTCACTATTGTATCTCTAGCACCTACTACAATATAGTGATGCAGAAAGAGGCCCAGAAACATACTGCCTGGTCCAACTTTGCTATTCACTTTTAGGGGAGTGAGAGATCTTAGGGGTAGGGTGTTATTTAAACTCCACAGGCCACAATTAAATTTATTTGTAAAATGTAACTATTACTCATACATACTTCATAGAATTATTAAAAAGTTCAAATGATATATGTAATAAAAAACTTTGAAAAGAATAAAGTACTAATAAAATATACTGTAAAAATTGAATTGGTGGAACACAGATTGATTTGAATCTATTGAAATATAGGAATTTAATTCACCTCACATACTGTGATTACTCTGTGCAAATTATTATATGGGATGCTATTGTCTTTGCTCTCAAGAATTAGGACCTGATGGAGCATAGAATGTGATTACTACAATAATAATTGCCATAATTACAAAAATGATGTGAGTTTATAGGAAATAGAGATTATTTCTGGTTGTGGAAATCGCTCAAGATTGAGATGGAATATGACATGGATTAGTCACAAAGAAGGGCCTGAGCACTTCCTTAGATGACCTTATTTAATATTTACTGCAACTTAGGTGTAGACTTCGGTATCACATTTTACAAAGTTAACAGTGGGGCTTAGAAAGAGATTTGATATAAACATAACATATAGATGATTTCAGTAGGAAGAGGACTGGAGTGAAGAATGGAAAGAGAGGAAGTGGCAGGAGGTGAGTCCTTTTCACCAATGGAACAGCATGAACAAGTATGGGGACTACATGGGGTTTAGACGAGTTTTCAGTATAGCTGGATATCCCCAAGGAGGTACCCCCATAAAGGTAGGCTAGAATCAGGTTTTGAAGGTAAACTAAGATTCTCATTTTCTCTTTCTCATACACACATACACACACACACACACACACACACACACACACACCCACACACACACCAGGGGTTTATATGCTTAAATGAAAAAATCAATTTTATTTTTCTTAACAGCTTCACTGCAAATAAAAGGAAGTGACATTTTGAGTTATCCCCTGCTAAGCTCTCTAAACCACAGGTATATACATAGAACACTCTCAATAGTTGGGATCTGAGATTCAGTCCAATTAGACCAATCTATACCATCTTTCAGCCAGGAAATGCCCTTCTAGGAATCCTTCTGAAACAGCAGAACACACAGTTGTATTTCTATTTGAATCAGTGTTAACCTCTCTGGTGCCACTTGTGTGCCAAGGCATAGAACAGAGACATTATTTATGTGAGGTGTGTGCCTGCCTTTTTACTAAATTGCATGGGAATGTAATGCTTAGAACACATCTACCAATTTGCACTGAAGGTAATTTCTCTATTTCATGACTGGTTGACCAGGATAGGAGTGAAGAGCTAAATCTCTTGTTATCCTTTCATTCATTCAAAAAATAATTTGAGTGTCTATCTCTATCTGGTGATGTAGCATGGAGTGTATATTCTAATAGGGGAGAAGACCATGTGAAAATAAATATTCCAGTGGGTCAGAGAATGACAAGTACAGTAAAGAAGAATAAAGCAGAGTCAGAGGATAGAGAATTTTATATAAGCTGTTTGGGGAGGTCTCTCAGGAGGTGACATTTGAGTAGAGACCTGAAGGAGGTGACTGCGTGACTATATGACTAAATAGGGGGAGAGCATTTCAGGCAGGGATAACAAATTCAAAGGCCATGAGGGAGGATGTGATTGGTGTGTTTGAGGGAGGAGAATGTTATAGAAAAGGAGGTCAGAAACATAAAAAGGGGTCAGTGTTTTTGAGGCTGTAGTAAGGGAATTGGGGTGTTTTTTGTTATTACTATGTCATATTGAAAGGAAAAGGGTAATAGCGTGGGTGTCTGCTTCAGGGATATACACATGGTCTGACTTAATTTTGAGAAGAATCATTTAAGCTTTTTTTGTAGAAAATACGGATGTGGAGAAAAGATGAAAATAAGGAGGCCAGTTAATAGGCTGTTGTAATAATCCAGTGAGATATAATGGTGGTGCAGAGTAGAGTAGTAAAAGGAGGGGTGGTTAAAAAAAAAGGTCACAATTCTCTCTGCAAACAGCAGAGAAAAGCAAAAAAGACACTTACTTCTCCTTTAGGGGCTGTGGTACCAAGATGTGGAAGGAAGAATAGCCACCACTTCAGAGAATTGAAGTCAATCAGAATCCTCAATGGGCAGCCAGTAGTGTTAGAGCTAGAATGTGCAGGAAACAGAGCAGAGGACAGAGGTTGAGAATACAAGATATTTTACTGATGACAAGCTATGAGTGATAGAAATTACAATGGAGAGATTGCAGGCTGGGGTAGGGGGGAGGCTGGGGACATAAGTCAGCCAGGGGATTTACAGAGCCATCTGGGGCTGAGAATCTGGGTGTTTTGTGGTTCTTGTGGTGATGATTATATGTCAAAGACAAGAATCTCATTTGAGGCTCTGCAGCTAGAGAAACACAACTCTTTGACTGGATGGTCATTCTCTCGGGTCTGTCTGTTTTAATTCATTCCGGCCATGCTAATTCTACCTGCAGTGCATTTATAGACATGGAGGAGAGGCAATGGGAACTAGGTTGGCCAGATCTGTCCTGTAGTCTTCCCTCCAACATTTCTGTCTGATAAAGCTATGTTCTTCCCACCTCTTACCATAAGTTCATGTTCCAGGGATGAGAGATGTGGTGAAAGATGCAGAAAGGTGATTGGGAAATTGCTAGTATCCAGATGTATGGCCCTGGGGCAGATTTTTCTAACATTAAATTACTCTACTTTCCTTGCATTGGGTAAAAATCCTTTTCTTAAGCAAGATGTTAAAACTAGAAATTTTTTAAATTTATTTTTAAATTTTTATTAAATTTATTGAGGTGACATTGGTTAATTCAATGAGATAGGTTTCAAATGTACAGTAATTTTTAAATTTATTTTTTAAATTTTATTAAATTTATTGCGGTGACATTGGTTAATTAAATGAGATAGGTTTCAAACGTATCATTCTATAATATATCACCTTTATATTGCATTGTGTGTTTTTGGTGGTGAACACACAATGTAAAACTAGATATTGAAGAACTGAAAAATATTTTTGAAAAAATATATGTTGTACTTACTAAAATAGCTCATATATATATAGTTATTACAATGATACTGCTTTTATTAAATTGGCTTTACATGTAGACATAAAATGTCTTTAATAATAGCAAGACTATGCAACATTTTAACATTCACACAGGAATGTTTTCCTAATCATAATTGTGAACAAAACAAATATGAAATTGGTAGAACATGGCTTTCTCTTGGGATTTTGCTTTGTTGGTTTATATTGCCGGCTTGGAATTTCTATGATGTGAGCTGGCTGGCTGTAATTAGGATATAGAATCTTTACTTAGGAGTGTGCCCTGCAATCCTGCAAAGCAACATGTGCAAACTTTTTTTTTTGCCCTGAGGGAAAGGGCGAGCCCTGACACCCTTTAACCTGTCAGGATTATGTAACTCTTGCTGTGATTGAGTGGTTGGCTTTTCTTCAAGAAATGCTCCTGGTATGTGTTTTATGTTCTGACAGAGCTGTGGCTTTGCTGATCAGCACGTCACCTCCTGTGAATACGTGGGCATGCTTTTGTGCATTTGCTCTTGTAGCCTGGGAAGCATATTTCAACACACCGTCCAGAATTGGCTGGGACATGCCTGTCACTCCCAGCTGACTCTGATGACGCTCTTGCCAACGCAGATTTACATCAACACAGTTCTTTAGTGGAAAAAGCTCATTCGGAATAGACAGGGTGGCCCATTTAAAAGAGGAAGAGCATCAATTTGCAGAGGACTGTATTTTAAGGGAAGCAGTATACAAAAAATACCCTGTCAATCGAATTCTTCACAGAGTATAACGTTATAAACAGCGTCACTCATGAACTCTCCCCTCCCCCAAATTGTATGTCACTCTAACTGCTAAAGAGTGGCTTATGCTGGAAAGAGAACTCCTCTATTGCAGACTTTGCTTCTCAGCATGCTAGAAAAGCAGGCATATCTCGCTGCCTCTTCTTTCCCTCTCTGCATAATCCTAACTCTGTATTCATTAAAGAAAGTATAAGGTGTCAGAGGTGAGGAGATGCAGTATAATGAGACAGCATTGCTTTTATCTGCTCAAAATTCATTTTGGCATTTCAGTAGGTAAATAGATCTTACTCTTAGCATGAAACCTTTTGGCATATGTCCATCTTGTTTTTTGACTCATCCTCACTATCCTAATAAATGTTTGGGATAGCCATATTACTCAGTCGTGTGGGTTTGTAGACAGGAAGCCAGACACTCAAAAATAAAACCTGTTACCATAGCTATTTAGAAAAAAAAATACAAAACTCTCTTTGCTGTACAAAAGAAAGCTCAATGTCAGTGGCACATTATTACTTTTATTGTGGCTCCATACTACTCACCCTTCATTTTTGTCTATACTAAGTCATTACAATAATGGATACAACTGAATGGGTTGCAATTTTACTCCTTGTCTCATGACAACCAGCAGGATTTTTAGTGACACATGCTTTGATCTCTCTGCTTTTAAAACTCTTAAGCAGGGCAGCTCTAGACAGCTTTGTCTTAGATGATTTTATAATCCTAATAGACCACGTCATGAGTTCTATATTTATGCTTGTTTAGACACATCAAAGTCAAGCTTTATACCAGGGACCACTTTGGAAAGTTAAGGTCATCAACTTCTTGTTGTAGCCATTGGGTGACTGTCATGCCTAGTAATAACGATGGTTGACCTTGTAAAGTGATCAGAAGTTCTAGGCTACAATATAGGAATATTTTAAAATGCTCTGCAATGTTATTTCTTCTGCTGTCTTTTGTTCATAATTACTATGGCAAGATGCAACACTTTAAAGAGATAAGTCTACAGGCTGATCAGATGATAGGATTGGTTGGTTGTAATTTGAATAAGCATAAAGGAGAATCACAAAAGAAACAATTGGCAGTGCTTTTCAAACCTTGTCCATGAGAGAGGAACTATTGGTTAACAGGACACTAAACATTTAAATTACGTTAATAATCTTACTAATAGCTTTTTATGTATCTGTCTATCTATCTAATCTATCATCTATTTATCTATATCTTTTGTTCTAGTTTCATGTTCACCAAGCAATCTTATGATTATTTTTTCATTGTTATAGAGGATTGGCTAGTGTGAAGGAAAGTGCTGGGTTAGATGGTCAAAGCATTATACTCTGTACAATGATCGTAGTGCTCAGTGAAAAGAAAGCAATGGCATTTGCATTCCATTTAGCAGTTCCTTGAGCATGTCTGATATGGGTTTGTTCCTGAGAGATGAAGATGCTCTCATGTGCTGAGGATTCCAGTTTTTGAGTCTACAAAACAAAGTGCCAGATTCTAATCCTATTAATTTCTCCAAGGTATTGCCAGCCTTCAAGGCCTTTTTGGAGACAATCTGCTAACCTTCCCTGGTGAAACCTCCTCTCCACTGTCATGCCCTGAATATTTTCACTAGAAACCGTGGTGGCCCTAATATATAATTTAAAGCTGTAATGACATTAAGAATGATGAAAAGGTCATAGTTTCATTTCCTTAATCTCATGTATGAATGTTTGGTAAGACAATTGTGACCTAGGCTTTGAAATTTATTTTCTGGTAATAAAATAAAGCGCAGGATACGGTGGGTAATTTTTTCTCTGGTAGTATGATATCTTAAAGAACTTGATCAACCATTTTAGAAAACATGTTCAGTACTCAGAGACCTTTTGTGGAATTTTTCTGGACTCTTTTCTTCCCCCTTCTCAGATCTAGTAGCAGAGAGGACACCCTGAAATATTTCAGCTTTCACACACACCCCAAAGTTATATCTTTTAGGGAGTTTCACATTTTAATAGGGGTTTTTGAAGACAGCAAAGTCTTTGTGACTCAAGTGCATGGACCTCAAGTTGTACAATTACAGATTTCTAGGACAGAGTTCAAATCAACCACATTAACAATTGTGGCAATGTTAAAAAAAATGGATTATTTCCTGTAACCACTCTCTACCAAAGAGATGTCTTTTCAATATTTAAGTGCCATGGTGACATGTTGACTGTTAAGACTATTACAAAAACATATGACCAGAGGGGAAGGGAGGTGGG
>NW_005353967.1:7305068-7381148 GCF_000412655.1 Myotis brandtii | reverse complement strand
CTTTCAATGCATGTGACAATGCCCAACCAACTGGCATTATCAGCGAGTCCTGAAACCTATATAATTTTATTAAATAATGTCACCCCAATAAATTCAATAAAAATTAATAAATAAATGAAATGTATGAGAGGAATGATGTAAAAGTGAGAGTCAGTATTGCAACATTTGTTTTCAGACAAATGTCCTCTAGATAAAGTCATCTGAATTAGTTTCCTAGTGCTGCTGTCATCATAAATTATCATAAAGTTGGTGGCTTAAAACAACGGAAATTTATCTGCTCACAATTCTGAAGACTGTAAGTCCCAAATCAAGGTATTGGCTGTCCTCTCTACAGAGGTGTTAGGGGAGACTCTGTTCCATTCCTGATCTAGCTTCCAGTGGTTGCTGGCTTCCTTGGCTTGTGGCCACATCACTCCAATCTTTGTCTCCATCACATGCCTTCTCCTCTGTATCACTCTTTCTGTGTATCTCTTTTGAGGATGCTGGTGATTGGATTTAGGGCTCATCTGGATAATCTAGGACCGTGGTCAGCAAACTGTGGCTCTCAAGCCACATTCAGCTCTTTGGCGTGTGGCTCTTCCTTAGCCTTAGGAGTACCCTAATTAAGTTAATAACAATGTACCTACCTATATAGTTTAAGTTTAAAAAATTTGGCTCTCAAAAGAAATTTCAATTGTTGTACTGTTGATATTTGGCTCTGTTGACTAATGAGTTTGCCGACCACTGATCTAGGATAATGTTTTCATTTCAAATTCCTTAATTATTTTCCCAAATAAGGTAGCAGTCACAGTTTCTGGAGTTTAGGATGTGGACATATCTTTTTTGGAACCACCATTCAGCCCATCACAATGTCTAAAGATATGCCTTGTTGGGAGAGTCCCTGAGAAAGCCATCCAGATAGCATGTGGTCTGGGCCATGCCCATATGGGTAATACTTTCTGACCACACCAACAGCTCTTGAGGACTCCAGCTTGAATACTTAAGGCAATAGGGCTTCTTGAGAAAATAATGCAAGAACTTTAAATAGACAACTGCAATGGTCACTGGGTGTGCAGTTATACTATGTCAGTGTTTCCTCCTAAAGGCTCGCAAAAGGGATGAGAAAAAGAGATACACTATATGTATATCCCACGTTCAAAGGCTGTTAAATCGCATTGTTTACCCATATCTTCAGAAAAAAATCTCTTCTGTCGTGGTAAACAATCTGCTTCCCTATTTATAAGGGTCTAGCCCTCTAGCAACTTCAGCACGAAATTATAGCTAATTTGCCTACAAATGTCAGGTGGTCATAATAATCTGGCCACTCAGTGTATATAGAGCTCTCTTGAGAGAGGGAGGAAGGAAAACTGTAGTCCTAATAAGTTCAGAAAAAATAATGGGTGTTTTTCTAATTTTTTTATGAATGTTTGGTTTGTTCTCAGTGACTATAATTAGCATTTTAAAACCATAAATGTGATATACGTTTATGGTAAAAATTCTTACAAAACATAATGGTGTGGAAATCCCCTTATGCCCTTCCTCATCCCTCTCAGCTTTATATTTGCTCTAACTGGGTTCCTACTCTTAGCACTGTCTGGTATAGCATCTCAAAAATATTTTATGCATATTCAAGTCAATATAATAAAAATATTGATAACATTGACTAATTTACATATATTAAGCACAATGGTAGGTATTTTCAGGGATTACTTCATGTAATTCTCAATACAAACCAAGACTATACCTGTAAGGTAGATTTCTACCAGTGAAATCATTGTTCCAAAGATATATTAATTTTTAATATTAAAAGATATTGGCAAATTTGCTTCCAAAATTGTTTTATCATTTTACACACCTATAAACAATGTGTTGGAGGGCCTATTAACTTCTCATTATCACTCTTACAATCACTGGATATGACCTATTTTTATTTTTCACCACTTTATGTGTAAAATATAACATTATTTTACTATTCAGATTTATGAGTAAATTTAGTATCTTTGAATTATTTGCCATTTCTTTTATTGTTTGTTTTTATTTTTTAAATATATTTGTATTGATTTCAGGGAAGGAGAGGGAGGGAGAGAGAAACATCAATGATGAGAAAGAATCATTGATCAGATAGAAACATCAATGATGAGAAAGAATCATTGATCAGATAGAAGCATCAATGATGAGAAAGAATCATTGATTGATTGCTTTCTGCTTGCCCCACACTGGGGATCAAGCCCACAACCCAGACATTTGCTCTGACTGGGAATCTAACTATGACTTCCTGGTTCATAGGTTGATGCTCAACCACTGAGCCACAGGGCCAGGCTAAAATTTTTTTAATACAGCAAGATTTAGCAAACCTTCCTGCATGTGCTGCTTTTATGCCATTTTTTTTTAAAATATATTTTTATTGATTTCAGAGAGAGGAAGGAAGAGGGAGAGAGAGAAACATCAATGAAAAGAGAGAATCAACCGGCTGCCAGAGAATCATTGACCGGCTGCCTCCTGCATGCCCCCTACTGGAGATGGAGCCCACAACCCCAGTATGTGCCCTTGACCAGAATCCAACCTGGGACCCTTCAGTCTGCAGGCTGACGCTCTATCCACTGAGCCAAACCGGCTAGGGCTTATGCCATGTTTAAGGAGTGTGATCCCATTTTAAAATCATTAAATTATTTTTCACCTTTTATCCTTTTAATATTTATTTTTTATACTTAATATTTGATCCATGTGTCATTTGTTTTGATATGAGGAATAAGGAAAGGGTCCATCCAGCTTATTTGGCCAGTGGGAACTTCAATTTATAGGGTACTAACTGATCATATACTAACTAGTAAGGTTTGCAAATTTCAGGTAGGCTTTCTTATTGAGTGCCACATTGGCCACACCTACTACTGTAAGGATTATACTGAGTGCAATGGTATCTTGTTAGAGTTTGCACTACTTTAAATGGTAAATTTCAGCTATTAATACATCTTAAATATTTGGAAAATAGGCTTAAATACTTTATTGTTTTCTATTTTTCTCATAATTTTAACTATATTTCCCAACAATATTCCTTTTTTAAGGGAGTAAACAAAGAGAAATGTTTTTAGTGATATGAGAGGCCAGTGTGAAAGAATGACTTTGACCTTTACATTATGGAATGATTCTTCTTTCAAAGTGAAATGATTACAGTTTCTCCATAAAGAAAAAAGTTATCTATTTCAGGACATTTATGTAAATGTGCTTCTTGGACTAAATTGAGTATTTCTGGCAGCCCCAGACCTAGGGAGATGTAAAACCGTTGTACCTATGAGGAATGATATCATCTTACGGTAAGATAGAAGGATAGGAGTTCTGGAATGGGGTTGTTTAAGGCCTGGCTTTACTATAAATTGGCTGTGAGATTGAATAAGTCTCCTAATTCCTTTGAGCATGATTTTCTAATTTGCTAAATGGGGCTAAATACCATGTAAGAAAAGTTTCAGAAGGTTGTTTAAGTGACTAAACATGATCATTTGTAGGATACACTTTATACACTATTACATGATGATAGTGATCATTATTATCAGTAACAGAAATGATAATTATGGTGAGAGAAGTTCCTGCTGGTGCAACACACATTCTTTCAAGCAGTCCATGCCAACACAATATGCATTCTGGAGACAGCCTGGCTAGTCTCCTAATCTCTATGTTGTATAAAAACCCATTGAAATTATTAATTCATTTGAAGCATTGAAAAAGATTACCAGTAAACTATTAAACTTAGATGACATACTGTTAGAAATATTTTCTCAAGTCAGCTTTTTATTCTCCTAGTCTCCTCTTTATTCCACCCACTGTGGAGGTTTTATGACTGCTTGGAGAATGTAATTTTAGGTTGCTTGAAAGGAAAGAACCTGGATATCTCAAGATGGTTCTTTTGGGGGATGTCATTAGTCACTTTTATGTGATGCTTTCATCTTTAAATTAAAAGTTCCTTCAATCCTGTAACTTATAAGAAGGAAAGCATGTTCTGTGAAAGAAAATATATGAAATTTAAAACTAATATCCAACAGAAGTTTCTCAAGCCATAACTCATTGTTCTCTCTCCATGAACTGTAATACTTAAACACCAAAATGCTCATAGTACAGTTATAGTTATTAAGAACTCCTGTTGTTGGGCAAATTCATTGAAATTTTTTACTTTTAAATAGTAAATGCAAGAATTTCTTTAAGGAGAGCTTATTGCCTGGACATTGGGGTGGGGTGGGGGAGAGAGGGAGAGAGAATCAGCTGCTTAGAGACTTAGAGAAATCATCTTGAGTTTTGACCTGAGGATTAAACCAAGATCCAGGGTAGTACAGAAAAGTGCCAAAGGGTACACATTAGGGCAATGTGAGACCTAGAATACAGTTTAATTGATGCAGTTCCGTGTTCTTTGTAGCCTGACCCAGAGCCTTTGAGTTTGGGGATAAAAGGAAAGTGGAAAGAACTTGTCCTTTATTCAACATCTCTGCTCAGTGGCCACTTGTTTTGTTTGTTTTTCTTAACATTTGATTTATTTTTCTCTTGTTTGGGCCCCGGATTTGGAATGCATACCGAATTTTGACTTACACTAAATGCCTTGAATGCAAGAAGTAATTATGAAGAAATGAACAAACAGGTCAATTTAATGTAAATCTAGAGACCTTTGTTGTTCCTCCTCTGCCACCAGCCACTGAGTGATCTCAGGCAAATTGCTTAAATTATCACTGGCTTCTATGTCTCTGGATCTATTTTGTTCAACAGTTTCTTTTGTTCATTAGATTCCACATATGAGTGAGATCATGCGATACTGGTCTTTCTCTGACTGGCTTATTTCGCTTAACTGACAGCAGTTCTCAACCTGTGGGTCGTGACCATCGGAAAACACATATAGCATATCAGATATTTACATTATGATTCATAACAGTAGCAAAGTTACAGTTATGAAGTAGCAACACTAACAGATCTCAGAGGGGAGGCGGTGGGGGTATGGGAAGAGGTTAACCAAAGAACATATATGCATATATGCATAGTCCTTGGACACAGACAATAGGGTGGTGAAGGCCTGAGGTGGGGTGGTAGGGGGGGCAGTACAGAATAGGTCAAGGGGAACAAAGGGGACATATGTAATATTTTCGACAATAAAGATTTTTAAAAATATAAAAAATAAATAGATTCTCACTGGCTTAATTTTCTCAAATATAAAAGGCGCGTTGAGTTGTTTCTCTCTGAAGTCCTTCACAATAATAAATGCTGTGCTTTTTTCCATCTTTAACTGAATAATTCCATATATTGCTGAAGCAGCAATAGTTGCTTGGTTCTTAGCTACCGATTGTATATTCCCCTAAAACTGGAAAGAAAAGGAAATTCCTAATTTAATTCCGCTATTGTATTTGTTTCTATTTTCATCCAGGCATCTCTATCTCATAGATTCCATAGCCTCATGTGAAATTTTTTTATTCAAAGAATTGAGTAATGGTAAAAAGGAAGGAAAACCTCTTACATTTAAATTCCACACTATTGTGCCACTACTTACTGTTTCCGTCCAAGTTATAAATGGGTCAGAAATATAAAAGTTTATAAGAACTGCCTATTTTTGTAAAGTATATTGAAGACAATACTTATAAAATAATTCCTCATCCTTTTCCCCATGCTTTCAATTTTGGATTGAAAATGCCAGTAGGAAGAATAAATAGATGAATATTTAGGGAAATACACGGGAGTAGACTTATGGTCATTATTGAAAATAGTTTACATATATTGGCACTTCAAAAAGCAAGGAATAAATGATAGAGGTGTATGTATTTTGGAGGTCCAGACTACTAATAATTTTCTGTACTTAACAAAATAAATGGGCAATAGACATTAAGGTACTAAATGATTTATGGATTAATTCATTATTCAGTTTCAGGACACCAACAGTAATATAGTATTTCCTACTTTTATAAATAACTCATGTAGACAAATTCTCTAGAGGTGAACTAATTCTTGTTCTTAAGGGTACATAAAGAGGAAATATTTGCAATGCAGTTGCATGGTGCCAGAATAATTAGGATTAAAACCTTCAACATCTAATGAGATGTTAGGGATTGATTAAATTAATGTTTTAAAATGGTAAAGCAAGATTCAAGTTCAATTTTTAAATTATTTTATATTTTCCTATATTATTCCATAAACTTCCATAACATGAATTTATATTTCTGTTATTTATTCAACCATATTTTTAAGTCAGGGACAATAGAATTCTTCAAAATATTAATCTCAGATATTAAACAGGCTTTGCAAAACAAAAAAAATGATATATTTTATTAAGAATACTAAGATAACATATCTTGCATTTTTTTACTAAAGTATATTTCAGATAGAATGTGTTTAGTTTTTCTAAGTACAAAAAGCAAACATATTATAATGTAGAATAGCTGTCATAGAAACAACATTTTATAATAAAATATGTATAAACTAAAGTAAAAAGCAAAAGACCTGGGAACAGTTGTTTCAAATAAAACAATCAATTTTTTTTCACATAAATACAGTTAGTAAAATTAATTTTAAACATATAACAATGTTGTTTTCTTAATTTCTAATTGCTGTGGGAAAATGTCCACAACCCAACATAATTATATTCACTCTTCATTAGGCATATATTATATTTTAAACTTTTATTAACAGATTTTTTGATTACCAAAGTAATAGTTCTGTATATATTGTTTGAAGACTGTAGAAAGTACAGAGAGACAGCTCTGAAATTTTTAAAAATTAAAAACTTGGGCAAGTTACTTAACCTTTCTGTCATTGTCGACATCTGTATAATGAAGGAGTTAACACATAATTCCTTAGCACTCTAATATATTATAGTATTATGAAAAACAACTTTATAAATCTAAGAAAATGATAAAAATATTTCATTAAATTTAATGCATTTCACAATATGGCAAAGCATAGTGTTAGTCTATCTATAAAATTTCAAATCTATATATATAAAAGCCTAAGTGACTGAATGACTGAACAACTGGTCGACCGGTTGCTATGATGTGCACTGATCACCAGGAGGCAGACGCTCAATGCAGGAGCTGCCCCCTGGTGGTCAGTGCACTCCCACAGTCAACCTTCCACGGCCGGCCAACCTCCCGTGGCTGGCCAGACCCCCTCATTGGCCCTGATCCGGGGGGGCTGGCTGGCCAACCTCCCACAGTCTCTCCTCACAGTCAGCAAACCTCCCGCGGTCCCGCCCCCCAGCTGGCCAACCTCCCCATGTCCCTCCCCCCGCTGGCCAACCTTCCACAGTCCCTCCCCCTGGCTGTCCACCCTCACTTGGTCCTCCTGCCCAGCCAGCCTACCTCCTGCAGTACCCTACCCCCCAACCGGCCGGCCCCCCCCAATCAGCCCCAATTGCCAGCCAGGCTGAGGGACCCTACTCATGCACGAATTTGTGCACCAGGCTTCTAGTATTTAGATAAAGACTAAAAATGATACCAACTTTATATATTTTTGAATACATATATTTAAAAGCATTTATTTTTTGAAAATAATATCAAATTATATACGTCAAATAGCTTGCTATTGACCCAATATTTAACTCATTATTTGGGTTTTGCCATTTTTATAATGAATACAAGTGAATGTGTGTACATATAAATCTATATAGATAAATAGCTAGATATACACATACATATAACATACTATATAGAATCAAATATTACAGCTCTCTAGTTTTGCCAAGACAGAATCAGACAGAATGATGTTTCTCAAACCACATTTTTATACAGAATATATGCAGAGCCTTACTTTACTACCACTTCATATTATACAGTAATGATTCATTACTGCTACTGCTTCTACTGAAAGAATATTTTTAAACTTAGTTGGTAAGAGATAGCATTACTATGACATACACATATTGCCTCAAATATCTACATATATCAAATAAAATATGCATAGATTTGGGAACCAAGACTTTTTAAATAAATGTCTGTATTTTATATCAATACAATGAGCCATGCATGAGACACATGTGATGCTTGTTCAAAATATTTTTCATATACTGTACTTTGTTGTTAGTCAGATTTGCAAGTATAGAAAAATGTAATATAGGAATGATAAATTTTGAATAAAAATAGGATTCCAATCCCCATGAATAGGAGAGAGAAAAAGTGTTGTGATATTATTTGCCCATTATAATTGAATCTACTAGTAAAAATAAAATCAGAAAAATGGCATTATTATTAGTTTTCTGAAGTGGAAAATAAGAAAATTAAAAAAAAAGATAATCTCACCTTTGAAATAATTGTTCTTCAAATGCATTTGGAATGTTTCTAAATATTTGCTGCTATAGATAAAGCTGCTGTGAACATGTTTTTTTGTGGGGTTTTTTTTTCACATGTCTTTTAACTTGTCTGGAACTGATTGCTTACTTCATAATGTCTGCTACATTTTGTCACACTGCTTTTAAAGGAATTTACAACAGGTTACATTTCCCAATAATATTGTTTCATTTTCAACCATACTAAATACTATAATTTTTTTTAAAAAGTCTGCCTATTTAAATGGCATAAAATTCTAACTCAAGATTATTTTCAGTAAGATCAATATTTTTTGTTTGTTTGTTTTCCTTCACTTTGTAATTACTTTTGTCTGACATCTCTGCTCAGATTCTTTCAGCTTCTACCTAGTGGACCTTAATGATTGTTTCTTAAACATGTATATTCCTTTTTTATTTTTCACATAGATTTGATTGCTTTATTTGAAACAACTGTTCCCGGGTCTTTTGCTTTTTACTTTAGTTTATCAATTTTTATTATAAAGTTTTGTTTCTACGACAGATATTCTACATTATGGTATGTTTGCTATTTATATTTAGAAAAACTAAATATATTCCATGTGAAATATACTTTAGTAAATAACGTGAGTTATGTTATCTCAGTATTCCTTGTAAAATATGTAATTTCTCTGTTTTGCAAAGCCTGTTTAATATCCTAGTTTAATGTTTTTGAAAGGTCCTATTGTCCCTGACTTAAAAAACAGAGATTCTCCTCATTGTAACATCTTAGAATTTGTTTGATAGTTTTTTAAGATATTAAGTAAGTAATTTAGAACCCAAACTCTGGGGGTACAGGCTTTCTGAATAGAGTTAATAGAAAACAAAATATTTCCTCCAGTTACCTTCCCTGACATTAGTGATTATACCTTTATATTCATCTCAAGTCTAATCTCCGAGTCTGTTTATGTTCCCAGATTCACAGCTTTAAGATTTATGTTTCTTTAATTGCAACATCACTCTATGATGCATAAAAGTGATTCTGTACTCCACTATTCCATTGGCATCCAAATGAATAACCTCTTTCACAAGACTTTTCAGGAAACAGGGCCTATTGAAAGGTATTACCTTTACACAAATATCCTGTGGGCAATGGATAAATATGAGGTTTTCTGTGTAGAAGGAGCTCAAAACCTCAATATAGGATTAATGGGGTTTAAGGGATTTTATGAGCACAGTGCTTATGAAAGTATGCAGTTTCTGTTAAGGAGTTCCTCCATACACATGACCGTGGAGCCCATCATGGGGCATGCTCTCCCTGGGAATCTGTGAAGCCAGCTGCAGATTCAATCATAGGCATTGCAGACTGGAACTCTACAAGCTTCGGAATGTGATTAGATTAACTACCTCATGTTAATCTCTGGGTCAACTGCAGAGAATTTTATTCATCTTGTCTTCACATTACTCCCCAACTCTTTCTCTCTTTTTCCACCCTGTGATTTTAGCTGTGACTTTTCTTTAAAACGGAAAGATAGGAAGAAGTGGGAGAGAGAGGGTGGCAAAGAGAAAGGAAAGAGAGAGATGAGTCTCTGGTATTACCCCATGAAATGGCAATGCATTGATATGTGGAATTATCTTAATGTTTGTACTTACTTTTCGAGAGTTCTCTTACCTGTATCTAGAAGATGTCTGATTTAAAAAATGGACTTTACTTTGTGTATGAGTTATTTGATCATTTTTTACATTTCCAATTTCCAGCGCTACCAGGAGACCGGAGCAGGCAAAATTGAAACATCTTGCTTTCCTGTTTGGGCCGCCTCAGTAATGCAGCACTTGTTAATGTTGTCAGCTTGAAGGAGCTTATTTTTTATTGTAAATCCTTAGGACAAACAGATATAATGAGGTGGAACAGTTGTATAATTTACAGCTTGTATAGAACTTTCTGTTACATACGTGAAAAGCCCAAAGTCAGTGTGTAGGAACTACTCCATTAGAATCTGTTACTGTGAATACAGGATACTATATTTTATCCTATTTGTTCTTTTTTTAACCTTTCACCAGGGTTTGAGCATAGTTTTAGGGGGAAAAAAGGATATTTTAAATGAAGTCAGTACCAAGGCAGGAAATATATGATTTGAGGATTACAGCATTGCCTCTGCCTACTCCTGGTAGAATATTTTTTTCCACCAGACCATGAAATGGAACAGAGTTTCAGAATATCTATTTCACTAGGTAAAAGTTTACAATTCCCTAGACGCTGATTATGAAAATCCATAAAAATCCCCTATTAAATTAATACAAATTTAATCCTTAACTCTTTAACTCAAAACTCAAGTTTACTTTTTCTACAATAATCAAAAGTGGTTTCCATATAGCCTTATTAAAAAAAATCATAATCTTAGCATTTAAAAATTGATAAAATTGGCACTTTCCATTTTATGTACATGTGCTAAATATTCACTCATAAAGTTTAAATGTTTAAGAAATGAAAGACTGTGAATAGGGAGGATAGAAAGAAGAAGGGTAGGATGGTAATAATGGCATCTTTCCACTCCGAAGGCAAATTTCATAGTTGGGAATAAATAATCTGACATTTCAATTTTGGGGCCCTTGGTAAAATGGTAGCTGAAATCAGACTTAACAGGTGTTCAAAGTTAAAGTAAGATTTCAGTTTTGTTTCAACATAGTAGGTAACACCCTTCTGCATGTAATCATAGAGAGAAGCAGAAATAAATCTAACCCTAACATGTTTTAGTTCTCTGTGGAGAGGCTTTGAAACTGATTATACTACATCTCATCAATTTATTTTTCTCTCACCTAAGACTCACTGTCTTCTCAAAGGAATTTAAACTCAAGGAGTTCTTTAAAATTCTAGTTCCATTCTACCAGCCCAGGGTTTTCTCTCTTTTTTGCATATGTTCCCCCTCAGTAGCATTACTTCCTGAGATTTCATTGACCTTTGATTTGGCCCTTGCCTGTGCTAGATATCACCACTTATCAAAACGTATCCCTGGGGCCTTACCCAAACATTACTTTAAACTCTAGTTACTTATCTTCTAATGTGGGATTGACCTTTCCATTCTGTAAAGAACTATTATTTACTCCTTAAGGAGCTTAGCACATGAAAAGAAGGACAGTGTCCCATCCATCTTGAAATCTCCATTGTGCTATTTCTAACACATTCTCTTACACAGAACATCACTCAATTGTGTTTAGAGGCTGAATAGATCACTAAGTGGATACCATCAGTAGGTACATAGAATTGATTTACCTCAGTCAAATCTGTATAAAAAGGTACTTAATAAATATTAAACATTGTGAATCCTCAATTATTCATGTGTATATTATTCACATTATAGCTGTGATATGACTAATTTTTTTAAAAAAAATTCTTTATTGTTCAAAGTATTACATTGAGTGTGATATGACTTTAAAGGTCATATTTACATAATGCACAGTTCTGCCTGATGAAGCCTTTAGTTGACAGTAAATAGGTTCTTACTTTGTGTTCATCCAACAGAAATTAGAAGTGAAGCCTCTATAAAACAATTTTATTATTTAATGACCCCCAATTTCCCCTTCACCATCTTAGTCACAAGGCAGGATTTTGCTTTTAGCTGCTTTGCCTAAATCTGAAAGCTGCTACTAATCATTCTCAGCATTTAATGGGGAGATAAGGAAAAAGCTAATCAGGAGATTAGAATCCTAAAGGTCAGGAGTTTCCATTCCTCTTTCAATCAGATCTTCATAGTGGAGTTTTGTTAATTTGTGAATTAAGTTGTTCAATTAATCCAGAAAACTTTCTGATAAAAACAGAGTTCTTTTGGTAGGGGCAATTTCTGCTTCTTTGTTCTTCTCTCTCCCTCTATCTCTCTTTCTCTCTCTTTCTCTCTCTCTCTCTTTCTCCCTGCTGACATTCTGAAACATGCAGTGCAATTTTAACAATTACTAAAATCATAAAAATATGCCTTTTCCTAAGGATATTAGCAGAGATTACAATACAGGATTCCAGAGAGGGGTGGGTTAATTGATGGGTTTATTTTTAAGTCTCAGCAAAACCACATATAGAAAAAAGAGTGAATTTTATTGAAGTTCACACTGTACAGTGAGTACCAGGGGATTATAGGAAACACACAAATATTATTTAATAATACATAGTTATTATTTTGAAATTAAGACAAATATCAAATGTGAAAGCATTAGTTTATCTACCAGGGCATGCAATGATGTTTGCATAGCAGTGAGCTATGTGGGCAGATTTTGGAAATTGTCAGCAATTTTATTCGGTCTGTCAGCATTTGCAGTGGCAAGGATTGGGATTTACTTGATACATTCATGCTAGATAAAACCTTTTGTGCACATTAGCATGACAACCAGTGTGCATAAAATACAATAGGGACATCATTCAATTATAATGTATTTTACACAAAAAGAACTAATTCTTTAGGAAAGAAAGCAAGAACTGAATGAGATGATTTACAAATATTTCTGCTTTTTCAAAATTTCTAACATAGGTAATTTGTGTATATTGACTTTAAATAATGCCTTGTATGCAAAGAAGTGACTGAAGGAAACATTAATTCCAATGAAAGCTAAATTAATGTGTCCTAATGTAATAACAGGAAGAAGGCAGTTACTTGAATTATTAGTCTGGCACCAACTCCTTTAGAATGCTCATATTTTACAAGTATGGCAGGTGTCTAGAAAGTCTTTACTACAAAAGGATTAGAGAGCCTTTTTTATCAGTTAGGAATGCATTCAGCTATGAGTAACAGAAAACAGCAGTTTAACCATCTAAGGATCTGCTTGTCTTACTCAAGAGTGTCCAGAGCTAGCACTCCAGTGCTAGCACAGTGATCCTGTGATATCTTCAAAGAAATAGTTTCCTTTTATTGTTCTCCTCTGCCATCCTCAGCATACTGTCCTATCTATCCTGTGCTTGTCACCTCACGATCACATGTGGTGTGACTAGTGCTCCTCCAGCATTGTATTCTCATTGCAAGCAGGGCATTTAGAAAGAAAGTAGAAGGGAAGCAGAAAGGGAGGAGGCATATACAACAGAGAATCCAGCATTTCCTAGGAGCCCTCTTTGAGAAGAATAGCATCACATACTTGCCTCTAGCTTTAAGAGAGGCTGGAAAGCTTGTGTTTTTAACTGGACATATTTTGGGGGTGAACAGTATTGAGTTTGTATAAATGAGAATGGAAAAGAGAATGGATATTGGATATGCAATCAGCAATATCTGTCACTCATAGTTCAGATAGAGCTAATTTGATGAGATTGGAAAAACAAAGAGCTGATGAGATATGAAAAGCAATATAACTGAATATTCAACTTATTAGGAAAGATACATTTTCTTATGTAGTGCCCAAGGTTGGTGAGGAAGAAAATAAAATGAGGCCTTTCAAACAAAAAAATCAGGTGATATCACCTGTATAAATTATGTGAGGACTCTAAAACCAAAACAAAGGTAAGTTCAGATTAATGGCATTCAGTTTCTGCATTATAAAGACCTCCTTTGTCTCATAGACAAATGGTCTAGCATAATTTGCACAAAGCCTATGGGGCACATGACTAAACTAATTGAACTGGAGTCTCTCTGATCTTTAATTCAAAGTGACCCTGCTTTTTCACGCAGTGTGAAAACCAAACTCTGAAAGCAGCCGATATACCAAGTGGACAGATTTGCTGGCTATTTATAGACAAAAACCAAAGGGCAGAATGAGGCAGTTCTGACAACAGTTCTCAATTCCACTTTGGTCTTAAGTAGCTTGATAAATGAATCTCAAAGTTGGAGCTAGTTTAAATGCCAAATGTTTTAACTCTCCACTATTTCATGTATGTGTAAGTAGAGTCTGAAAATAAAAGTTTGTAGTCAAAGTAACTTCATTTTTAAAGCTGGAAAATTAATGTCTATCTCAACCAATATCTAATATTATTAAATAAGTAATTGTATTCTGATTTTTATTTTTTAAGTTAAAAATATTTTTATTGATTTCAGAGAGGAAGGAAGAGGGAGAGAGGGATAGAAACATCAATGATGAGAGCGAATCATTGGTAGGCTGCCTCCTGCATGCCCCTTACTGGGGATCCAGCATGCAACCCTGGCATATGCACTGACCAGGAATCAAACCATGACCTCCTGGTTCATAGGTTGACGCTCAACCAGTGAGCAACACCGGCCAGGCTGTATTCTACTTTTTTAAAATTCTTCTGATTTGGAGGCAGAAATAGCCTTTGTTTACAGCTAAAATGTTACCTCTCTTTAACTGGGTTTTCCCCAGTTCAATGTCTACCAGCCATTGCACCTTTTAGGGTGTCATCCCTGCTTCCTCTGCTTCTCTTCCCAGTGATAGACATGTTGGCTTCTCTCCTCCCCTCTCCAGCTCACTCATCCCTAGAGTTTTCTGACAGAACAAATTACATTACTTAGTCTGCAATATCATTTGGATTGGGAAGTATTGTACTAGAGCAAACTTCACTCTAAGTGTTGACCGACTTGGGATCTGTTCATTTCATAATTTGTGGAGTGCCTCTTAGGTGCCATTGCTGTCCTAAGCACCCAGAGAGAGAAGGTGAAGGATTTCAGGTCTTAGCTATCTGAGGGCTCACAAACAGGTTTCAATTTGGGGCTTTAGCTGCAACTGTGTGTGAAAGACTGTATTATGTAGATGTCTGACCTTTGGATTGGTCTTATGGGGCATAAGGAATCGGTCTCATGGCAGTGCCTCCATGCCCAAAGACATTAAAGCTGATATTTTGCATTAATTTATAGAGGGAATGAAATTCAATGTTTTATATCTCTCATCTGAAGAAATAAATTCCTTGTCATTAATTTGCTTCTGTTTATGCTTGCACGGCAGCTATTTCTTTTTCCATCCTTTGAGAATCTGGCCATTATTCCCCGTTGTATCTGAAAGGGTGCATCGTTTACTGGCCATCACCAAAGATAATTCTATTTACTCCTGGCGGGCCATAAATAGTCTGGAATCCAGAAAAGTCTTGCCAAGCATCTCTTTGTTATTGCATGGGATTCTCATTCCTTTTTATTTTATATCCCTAGCCCACCCTCCAACCCCATCCTTCTTAAAGATGAAATAAAGCTAATACACAGTCTCTTTTGCTGAAACTACTTATTCATATTCATGTTATATGAATTCATTGTTTTTTCAAAAATATCTTCCACCTCTCCATCAGGGATACGGATGTAGAAGTACAAAGAGGGTAAAGAGGACAGAGAACTTTGACTGTATTACACTTAAAAACCATAATTTATCCATTTTAATCTGAAACCCCAGTGTATATGACTTAGAGTAGACTGGTATTTGCAACAAAAATATGTAATAGCTCAAATATAAGCAATCAGTCTTATTTTTCTCCACCCAGCCACCCAGGGACTAGAGTGGGGGTGGCTTTGCCATCTTTAACACATGATTTCCATAGTTGACCTTGGGAACATCTTCATTTCAGACTGCCAGAAATGAAAAATAGCATGGAGTAGTCTGCATAGAAATCTATCATGTGATCACACCTAATGACAAAGGAGGCTGGGAAATGAAATCTTGTCATGTGCCCAAGAAGAAAAGGATTTTGATGAGCAGTCAGCTGTGCAATCTCTTTGACGATGTCAAAACAGCTAAAAAATTAGATTCAAAGTGATTGTACTGGAACCTGATCTTCTGACAAGCCCATATTTTAGTCAAATCTATAGATTGCTTAAGAAGTTTAACACGCCTTCCAAAATGTCAAGTACTTACTAAGTACACCAGGCAAATGATTTATAAAATTGCTTTCTCCAAGGTTGAAGTTTTAGTCCAAACCTGGACCATAATAGAATGAGATCGATTATTCTAACATTAGGAGATACATACAAAAATTTTCTAGGATTAGGGTTGATGATGAGTTGATATTCTTTTTCTAATAAAGAATGTTATAGAAAGTAATGGCCTCTATGAGACATGCTGAATATCTGAAAAAGTGCTTAGTACTGTCAGGTACAGTGTATTGTAAATGCTAGATCTGTTCTAAATCTCCTTCTAATCTTATTTTCCCTTCCCCAATTCCTTAGCTGCTTTCTTGGTTTAGAAAATGCATCATATTATCATTGTATTAGAAATGGCTATATGTTTACCTCCTGACAACTCATTTATTTAGTTAGGGATTCATTTTTCTTGGTAACTTTGCATTATACGATAGCCTATGTATCAAAAATTATACATATCTTAAGAATAGAGCAACTTTCACACTCAGGAAACCAAATCTGGGATTAAGAAACAAAACATTGTAGGGCCCCACCCCTCATTCCAAGCTCCCCTCCTCCTGTCTTCTAGTTCTCTTCCTTACAAGGCTGGTCACTATTCTCACTTTAATCGGCGTAGAATTATTTGGCCTCTTTTCTTACTTTATATAAATGGAATCATGCAATATGCGCTTGGCTTATTAACTATCTTCTTTTGATCAACATTAGTTTGTGTAATTAATTATTCATATTATATTGTGAAAATAAATACAATGTTTTCTGTGGTTGATGAGCTTTTGAGTAGTTTGTAAGTTTGGAGCTATTACAAATACTGCTGGCATAAAACTTTTAGTCCATACCCTTTGGTTAAACTATGTGCTCGTTTATGTTGAGTATATAACTAGGAGTTGACTTGCTGCTTTACAGGGTATGGATAAATTAAGCTTTAATAATTACTGCTAGTCTTCCACAGAAGTTCTATCCGTATATTTGGGGATTCGTTTTTCATTTGAAAAATGGAGGCCAGACATTTGCATAAAAATGGAACTTGACTCATCTCCCCTTTTCAGAGATGTCGCCTCTTTTCTCAATGAGAACCTTCTCCCTCACTCATTATAGACATTTTCCAAACAGAATGTGATGAGACCAAGTAATTAATGATAGTTATATGCTTTCTGCTTTCTCCATATACTATTGTCCGTGTAGGCTTGAAATAAAACTAATTTTGTGCGAGTGATTTTACTGTATTCATTTTGAACTATGTTACAATAACCTCAAATAATGATCTGGCTTTTGCTACTCTTTTGTTCTACATTTTCATAAGCATTGTGATAATAATCTCAAAATGCAATAATTAACAATTGATGCCATTTCTCCTTCCTAGATCTTTATTATATTTTTCTGTTTTATGCAGATTTATCATTTTTTTCAAAGCCTTTATAAGATGCTAAGTTATTTATTGCATAGTGACTCCTTTATCTTGAAGATCCACCTTTATATATATTTTTCCAATTTAAAATTAATATGTACTTAGAGGGAACAGATATTTTAGTCACTGTAATAGTGACTCTGCTAGTAAGCATATATGGATTGACCAGTAATTCCTGACCTTTGTATTTTTAAATATGGATTTAAAAATATGGTAGTGACACATATTAGGTTGCCTACTTCTGGTTTTCCAAGTAATAAAAGATTTAAAAAAGATCTATTCTCTACTCATCATTTCATAAAATCACAGGTATTTTAAATTTAAAAAAATGGTAAAGATCACATCAGAGTAAAGGATAGTATCTTAAATTATGCTCACGTAGCTTAATAGCATATACACTGAGTGGCCAGATTATTATGACCACCTGAAGTTTGTAGGCAAATTAGCTATAATTTCACGCTGAAGTTGCTAGAGGAACAGACCATTATAAATAGGGAAGCAGGTTGTTTACCACAACAGTAGAAGTGATTTTTTTCTGAAGATATGGGTAAACAACACAATTTAACAGCCTTTGAATGTGGGATGATTGTTGGCCCTCGGAGCCATGGAGCGAGTATCAGCAAAACAGCCGAAGGCTTGTTTGAACACCTTTGCTGTAGTTAACAAGATAAAACATCTCCAATTCGAATAGGAACACAAGGATTGGACAGTTGAGCATTGGAAAAAAGTCATGTGGTCCGATGAATCACGTTTCCAGTTGCATCATGCAGATGGCAGAGTGAGAATTTGGCGGAAACAGCATGAAAGCATGCACCCCACATGCATGAGTACAACCCTTCAAGCTGGTGGGGGCAGTGTTATGGTTTGGGGCATGTTTTCCTGGCATGATTTGGGCCCTTTAATTCATGTGGAACAATGTCTGAATAGCACAACATACCTAAGTATCGTTGCTGATCAAGTTCATCCTATCTTGTTGATAGCGTAACCAATGGAGATGGCTTCTTCCAACATGACAATGCGCCATGCCACGGTGCTCATATTGTGCAGGAGTGGTTTCAAGAACATGAGGAAGACTTTACCTTGCTTAGGTGGCCCCCACAATCACCAGATCTCAATCCAATTGAGCATTTGTGGGGCGAAGTTAAAAGAGCCATCAGGCAGCTGGTTCCACAACCATCAAATCTCACAGAACTGGACAGTGCTATCCATCAGGCATGGTGTCAGATTCCTCGCATCACCTTTCAACATCTTGTGGAGTGAATGCCAAGAAGAACTGCCACAGTATTGAAGGCAAAAGGTGGCCCAACGAAGTACTGATGGGGTGGTCATAATAATCTGGCCACTCAGTGTATATATAACTGTTTCTTTTTTTCCCCTCTACTATATGGACGGGAAAAATTTTTTTCAAGGAGTCTTGGTGTTAAAAACCACTGGAAGAGATGCTGTAGTAAATGCTTTAAGTTAAGGCAGGTCTTCCAGCTTTAAATTTTTGGAAAACTAAATGTGGAAAGCAATAAACAGCATGAATGGGAAAGATCTACTGGCAGAAACCACCCAGTGTAGGAAGGTTTATGTGTCAGGCTAAGATGCTTCCAGGATTAACCTGTTCAGAATGAGCCTTCTCTCTTCTTAAATGTAAGATGAATAAATCTGTTGTTTGTGAAACTGCTGTAGACATCTTGAGTATATTTTGTGTGAGAATAGGATAACATTTTCAGGGGGAAATTTGCTAAAGAACTTCACACTAATATAATTTGGATTTTATCTATATATATATATGTAAAAGCCTAAGCAACCACTACAACCAGCTGACTGCTTGACCGGTCAACTGGTCACTATGATGCGCACTGACCACCAGGGGACAGACGCTCAATGCAGGATCTTCCCCCTAGTGGCCAGTGCGCTCCCACCGTGGGAGTGGCACTCAGCCAGATGTCAGGCTCATGGCTGGCAAGTGCATCTGTGGCAGTGGGAGCCTTTCCCACCTCCACGGAAGCACTACTGAGCAGCAGTGGTGGCAGGTGCAGCGGGGCCAGGATGAGTGGGAGCAACGTGGTGCCCACACCTGGCTCGGGCTCTTCCCTGGCCACCTGCTGCTTTGCGCACAGCTACAGCCCTCGGGGGATGTCGGACTGCTGGATTAGACCCAATCCCCACATGCTATCTGCGGGGATTGGGCCGAAACTGGCAGTCCAACATCCTCCGAGGGGCCCTGGATTGTGAGAAGGAGTAGGCCAGGCTGAGGGACCCCAACGGTGCACAAATCCGTGCACCAGGCTTCTAGTTTTACATAAATGAATATAAACATAGGGTGTGATATCATCTAGAATTATGAAGTGTTTTTATGATTTTCACATTTTTCAGAAAAATAATAGATATACTTGTAACAAATGAGATCCTAAAATCAAATAAAAAGCAGCTATTCATTTTAAATTCTTGCTCCACTAAAATTAGATTGGGGGGAATTAAATGTAAACCATTATTTGCATTTTACTAACTATAGAGGATGTGCAGATGACAAACACTAAATCTCAATTGTATGGACTGAACTGTATTAGTCACAGGTGATCTTTTTACCTTCTGAATATTAACAATCTAACTTTGCAGAGTGCCCTCTTGCACTCTGGGACCCCTTGGGGATGTCAGACTGCCAGTTTCAGCCCAATCTCTGCAGGCCAGGCCGAGGGACCCCACCTGCCAGAGGGACCCCGCTCACCCCACAGATGCCTTTCGAGCCCCAGCACCACCCCAGGTGCAGCCGGCCGGGGAGGGACCGTGGGAGATTGACTCCAGGGAGTGTCTGGCCCATCTCGCCCAGTCCTGCCCTGCCGACCACCTTCTAATTAATTTACTTTCAATGTGCATGAATCCATGCACCAAGCCTCTAGTTATTAATAATTGTGTAGAATAACCATGGGCCAAACCATTCAGAGAATACAGCTACACAGTGACGCCAAGAACAATGTGTTCACCTGTGCTACCACCAGCCTGTGTGTACCGCACAAGTTCAGTAAATACTTCTTATTCCAGTGCATTCGAGTACTCTAAAATGCAGCAAAGGGAGATGTGGGAGCAGAAAGGTTACTTGTTTAGGCCTCCTGGGAGGAACAGCCTAAAGTGATTTGAGTTAATAACTTTTAAATCAAACTAAAGATTTTTTTTTTTCAGGTTACATTCGGGAGGGTGGGGGGGTGGAGTCAGAATAGGACGTTGAAAGCTTATTTGTTATATTATGCTTTTATGTTGTGTTCATATTAGAATGCACTTCAGACTCAGGATGGATCTGGGATCAAGTTATAATTTCACTTCTTCCAAACTGTGTGACCTTGGGCAAGGCATTTCATATGTCTATGCCTCAAGTTCCTCATCCACCAATGAGGTTATTAACTATGGAGTAAGTGAAATAAGACCTGCAAAACCTGGGCCAGTCCATAATGACTCAATACCTAGTGCAGATGCTATTATTATTAGCTCACATGTGTGAAGAGAAGGTTAAAGGAAGAAAATGTAAGATTCTATTTCAGTGGAGCTAGTTGGTAGTCTTTTAAATTGCTGTTTCTTCTTCTCATCTTTCCAGTGTATTACTACTGCTACTACTACTGTTATTAGCTACCAAATATTGAGAGACAACTATAGGACAGACAATGGCATTCATTTTTCTCCTGAATTCTCAAGTAACTCTATGAATAGGTCATATTTATTTGCATGATTCTTATTTAGTAAGCTAGAGGCCTGGTGCAAGAATTCGTGCATGGGTGGGGTCCCTTGGCCTGGCTGGCGATTGGGCCAATCAGGGGGGCCAGCCAGCTGTGGGAGGGACCGTGAGAGGTTGGCAAGCCATCCCCCTCCCCCATCGGGGCTGATCAGGGGACTGGCTGGCCGGGGGGAGGGACTGCAGGAGGTTGGCCAGCTGTGGGAAGTTGGCTGGCCATGGGAGGTTGGCTGTGAGAGTTCACTGAGCACCAGGGGGCAGTTCCTACATTGAGCATCTCCCCCCTGGTGGTCTGTGTGCGTCATTGCAACCGGTCCACTGGTCAGTCATTTTGGCATTCAGATGTTTGGTCACTTAGGCTTTTATATATATATAGATAGATGAGCCTCAGAGAGGATAAGAAATATATTCAATGTCAAGTAGTAGACATCAGAGCCAGGATGGGTAATAGGCTGTTGCTCCTTAAAACATGTGCTGTATCTCCTCAGCATTAGTGGCTATTCCAAGGATTCTGTCCTGACATCTTTCCCTTTTTTTTTATGTTCTAATCACTAATTTGAAATAAGTTCTCAAATGTTGGTAAACCCAGGAATCTTTGCTCCTGAGCAAGAAGTCATTGTGCCTGTCTCATTACTGTCTTCTTTTTCTTCAGGTATGTAATCAAACATCAGTTAGAAACTTCCATTTAATATAAGTGAATGAACCAGCCCACTCATTTTATTTTCTCTGAAACATATTGCTGGGAAAGTCTATTCCCTATTTTAAGAAATCAACATATGTTGAAACAACTGTCTACTTCCATTTAAATTGATAGAAACGAAGACTTGGCGAATCACATTTCCTTTCCACTTCTAACGTTGGTGTATTTGACTTTAAGGTAAAAAACTTTGTTCTGCCTTAGAGGCTTCCTAAATCAGTCTCCCTAAGTAAAAAATGTCAGGGAACAATTTTTGGATTAAACTAGGTAAAGTCAGTGAAGATAGATTTGGGAAGGAAAAAAAAACAGTTCTAAGTTTTAGAACTGTGTTTGATATTATATTAGTTACACATATATTGTACTCTCTGTTATGGCATTTATCACACCTTATTACTTGCCTTATGTCTTGTGTTTTTCTTTCGTTGAGTAATGGGTTCTTCTAGGATAAGAATGTGTTTCACTCATCTTTATTTACAAGTCCTTACCTAATTTCCTGGCACATGGCAGACAACAAATCTGTTGAATTAATTGGTTAATTAGTTGAAAGTATATAGTGATATATATTATTTATAGTCAAAATATATTTTACATATATGTGTGTCAAGTGTATGTGTTTATGAAAAAAGAGAATTGTTTCTTCATATTGTGGAAAAGTTATATTATTGCTCATGCAGATTTTATTCCTTTAACTAAAGTTACATCAACATTAAATTGATAACTAAAATGATGCTATGTTAGTACATGTATAGGTTATATACTTATGATAAGATAGTCTCAAGCTATGAGTCATACCAAAAATGGAAAAAAATACTTTACATAATTAATATGTTCATATGTCCTCTAATAAAGGAAAATCACTTTAAAATCAAAGGATTGAAAAGTATTACTTTCCCAAGAAGCATTTAATATTTTATAGCATTTAAGGTACAAAATGTTGATTGAGAAAGCACTAATTTTAGAGAAAGCGTATATATTGGGAACAGGTGTGGGTGGGAAAAAAGAAATGGCAGACAGCACTAGGTACTTTTTAATGAAGTATTTAAATTACTCCTTGCAACAGCCCTTACAATGGTCTTATCAACCATTTTACAGGTAAATTGAAATTCACAAAAGTTTACTAACTTGGCCAGGGTCACATAATGTGTTTGAAATGGACTCAAATCAAAGTCTTCCTGTTTCCAAAAAAAGCCATCTTGTAGGGGCTTGACCTGTTATTTACCTGAAAAAAAAACTAACCTTGATGTTTATGGAAACTGTTTATCCAGTAAAACCCTTAGGATTTCTAATTGTTTTCTAAGTCCAAACGATCCCAATAAAAAGCAATGCAGTATAAGTTTTAATGACTTAAATTAAGCACTTAAGACTCAAATGCTAACTTTTTTTTCCAAATAACATTTAGAATTACTGTTAACTTTTGCAGAGAACCAGAGCTATAAATAAATTTTTATAAGCAGTGTATTCCAGTGATCTTAATAGTCATATTTGCAAGCTGACTAGAAGAACTTCACACTTTCTCCCCAGTGTTATGTCTCCTTTTTTGGGCAATGAATATAACTTCTCCAGAAAGTCTTCTTACTGTTTTTGCTTACTCTTGTTTCATACTATTTCAAGGGGGTTTGCTGTTTTTTTAAAAATATATATTTAACAAACATTCACTGAATATCTACAGTGTGTAGATGTGGTGGGCATAGTGCACAGGTACATAAGGAAATGCACCACCATATGGACCAGTCCTTCCAGTCCCGGGGTGAACACAACACAGGAAACAAGTGATTGAATGTTGAACAGGTGGTGAATGCAGAAACTAAAGGCTATGTGAGGTCTGGCACTAGCACAAAGGGACAGGCTGAGCACCTCTGCCTGAGGAGGAGGGTGTTTATTCCCCCAGGCAAACCAGAAAGAAGGGAAATCCCAGGCGATGGTGAGAAAGATATAAGCATAACCAATGGACACAGACACTAGGGGGGTGAGGGCATGTGCTGGGAGGTGGGGGTGGCCAATGGGGGAAGAGGAGACATATGTAATACTACATGTAATACTTTAAACAATACAGAAATTTTTAAAAAAGAAAATAAGTAAGAATCTTGGAGAGGTAGACTGAGGTAGTCAGAGTTTCAGCGTGCCATTCCAATATTCCGTGATAGCTGTTAATCCCCATTTTATGAACCAGGAAACAAGGCTTAAAAATGTGAAGTCACTTGCCCAACGTGACAAAATTAACAAGAAGCAGAGCCAGGGTTTGATGAAAGTTTGACTCAGAAATGTTAAATCTTACCTCATAAGAGGTATTTTATTATAATTCTATCTATAAGAATAAAAGGGTAATATGCAAATTAGACTGGGCATCATTCCAGATGTAGCCAGGACTGGAAGGAAGTGTGGGTCCTGGGTGCCAGAGAGAAGCCGGTGCCGGCAGCTGGGGGAAGGAAGGCCTACTCTTGCACGAATTTTGTGCATCGGGCCTCTAGTTATATATATTTTTTGAACTTCAGTAAAAACAAAAACAAAACCTCAAGTGCAGTAAAGCTCCAGGAGTATGCCTGTGTTTGTGCAGTTATTTCTAGCAATCCTTGGCATTCAGACAAAATTCTTCCTAACTGGAGAAATGTTGTGATGCTCCTGGCAGGCACTTCCTGTGCAACCACCTGATGGGACACTCACATCCACTGCAAGGGAAAGGGGTTAGAGAACAGAGGACATCTGCCCCCAAGCCACTGAGAACATTTGCTGGCATAATGACTTAATAATTTGCATTTTAAATTATGCATTATTACATGCAAATAAAAACATTTACTTTCTAACCAATACCCATTCTGTTTCAGTCTTATTTAAATCATCTCTCTTCCATTATTCCTCAGAATAATTGGAAATCTTGATGAAGTAATTCTGAGATTTTACATTCTTTAGATTGGATTCCATGTCTAAATGATCCCTGTAGTAGCCAGTGATGTTTTGGCTCTTTGGATATTGACATCTCCATACCTAGGGGATTATAACACCCCAACTTGCTGCCTCTGGGTTTCTAATGGTTATTTTGCTGGGAACCTCACCAATACCTTACTCTGGAACAGTCTTCGTTAGGTCTTAGAAAACTAAAGACTAATGAAATGTTGTCTCCTATGATCCCCATCCCATGATCACTCCTTTTTTCGTATAAGGAATAAAAGGAGCCAAGCTGGCATGGCTCAGTGGTTGAGTATTGACCTATGAAGCAGGAGGTCACAGTTCAGTTCCATGTCAGGGCACATGCCTGGATTGCTGGATGGATCCCCAGTGTGGGGAGTGCAGGAGGCCGCCTATCAAGGATTCTCTCTTATCATTGATGTTTCTATCTTTCTTCCTCCCTCTCCCTTCTTCTCTGAAATAAATAAAGTATATTTGATACATTAAAAAGTATATTAAATATATTCTTTAAAAGGAATAAAAGGAGTTTGAAAAGCCTAGCCAGGTTGGCTCCCTTAAGCTAGTGATTTTCTGCTACATGGCGGGGGGGGGGGGGGGGGGAAATTTTCAGAACGACTGACAGAATACTGTGTGACTTGGATGTTAGCTTCTTTCTCTCTTCTCTGTGTAAAATTATTTAATATAACTTAACTGCAAGGAGAAAAGTTAATCAGTGGCTTCTGTTTCCTCTAACAGCATTTTCTAAACCCAGCTGTCATGTCAAATGCTTACAGTATTCTTTTGAACAGTTACTTAAGTGGGCCTCAAAATGCATCTCCAAAAGGAAGTGTTCAAATATTTTCCACTGTGAAAACCCATATGGGTATTTTGGTTACAGGATATCTTTTATGATTCAAGCATAAAGTATATTCCCCAGTAGACTCGTGTCCTTCCTGCAAAGGGCAATGCACCCATACCCATTCTCCCCCCCCCACCCCCGCATAGCTATTAGTATGTAAATGATAAGTCTCACACATCACAACTTCTATTTCCCCATATCTGTATTTATCCTATTTAATGAAAAAGAAATCCCCTAGGAATAATATACTAGTTCATATTAATGGGGCATTTACTCTGTGCTTGGCTCCGTGTTAAATACTTTGTATGCAATCTCTTTTATTCTTCACAAAATCCTAAGTGGTATTTACTTTCCTTTTCTTGTAAGGGTAAGAAAACATGTTTAGCTACATAAGTAATTTGTTCACATTCAGACTACCTGTCATGGAAAAGCCAGAGGACCCAGGAGATTTAACCCTATGTTTCATTATTACTCCCCAGCTCTAATTCTGGAATTTGACTGCCCTAGCAAACTCCTCATATGCTTGCTTGTCAAGGTATCCTCTCTATCACGCAAGAACATGAAAGGTATACAGGTAGTCCTCGAGTTACATCAGACTCGACGTACGTCGTTTCATGGTTACGTCGCCATCTCCCATTTATTTATTAAAAAAAAAGTTCCGTTATTTCAACATATGTTTTTTATTATTTACCACAAGTAAAGGTCAGGAATTGTTATCTTTCTTTTAATTTTTTTTTTTTTACTGTTTCACTTCATTACTGCTGTGTATGTGCTCCATGTGAGTGACGTAGGTGCTTATGCGGGTGGGTTCCGACTTCCGGCGAAAATCGCGAAAGTCGGGTTACATCGCGTAGGAATGGATCTCAGAGGTGACCCGAGGACCTGCTGTATGCAGCTGCTCCTCTCCTGTGCTCCCCGTCAGCCTTGATCTGTGGGGTGGAAGTTTGCTTTGGCTTTAAAATGCCTTCAGTGCCATCTGTATCTGACTGCATTGGGTCATATTCTGATCAGCTTTGAAAGCATATTATAGAAATTATTCTTTTTTTTTAAGAATATGAACTATGGATATATAACAATGCAGCAATTGGGAAAAACGAAAATAGCATTCATATCCGTCCCTTGAACTTCCAGAAGCTTAAGACAGCACTGAAGGGGAAGCACATTCATTCCATATACTGCGTTGCTACTATGGACTTTGAAAGGCAAGAATTTTGATTACATGGAGTATATGAGCTCATTTAGATTCAAGTCAAATGCCTCGCAATGTTCTAGGCAATAAGGAGCTTAAATATTCAATATAGAAAATTATTTCTCATTACGGATCTTTCCTATGAGCTCTTTATTCTGGTCAGTAATTGCATAGGGGATGATTGATGAATCCTAACAAGGTATGTTTAATATAACCTGACAGATTAGTCTGTTCTCCTTAAGTTTCTAATAGATAGCAGCCAGTGTCCAAAAAAAATATTTGAAGTCCAGAATAAATTGAACTATAATGGAAACATGTATACAGTAGAATTAAGGAAATGGCAGGAGCTGGAAAAAAAAGGGAAATTTTGTGACAATGAATATTTTAAAGGTTCTAGAATATTTTATATCAAAAGATTAGACTTTTAGTTGCAATGTGCTTTGACTTTTTTTCCAACCTAAATTATTCTTTTAAATTCAAGTTATTCATCTCCCAAGGTGGATATAATTGAACTAAATTATGTATTAGAGACTTATGCATTTCTCATCCATTGATATGATCAAAAGGATCTCATTTTTGTCAAAAGAAGAGAAATGAGACAATTTTCTGGCATTGTCCTAGAGTCATGTCTTCTTGCCTTATTAGCATTTTATTTTAAGCAAGAAATTAAGCAAAAATGCTTGTGATTGAATAAAGATTAATTATAGGGTATGGGAGTATTAGAACCTATTTTATTGTCCTGAATAGTGTCTTCTGCTCTTTTATTATCCCAAAGGGAGCAAGTATTTGGGGAACAAAGATTGTGACACATTTAATAATATTCAAGACGCATACCCTTTTGCTAGACTATCAAAAGAATGGGCTTATCTTAGATTTTAAGGCTATGATATATTATCATCACTTCTGCTGATACACCTCTCTTGATTTGTGACTTGTGCTGGAAATATGAAGGCACACAGGAGGGTTTTAATCCACAGTGTATGTATAGTCAGTGATGTATAACCGGCACATGCAGATTTCAGCCTGGGAATTTACACTATTTCTGACAATATCTCTAAAGTCTCTCTTAACACTGCCTTGGCATTTATAGTGGTATCTTTTATGGAGGATTCAGAATAATTATTTTTAAAATTCTTGCTATTAAATGTAAATTCATCATAGCTTTTTTTTTGTTACGTATTCAGTGTTTAAACATAATTTTTAGTGTGCCATAGTGGGGGGAAACAGTTCAGCTTAGTAAAAGAGAGCATGGGATCTGAACCTAGTCAACCTTGAAAAATATGTAAGCCTCTGTTTTCTCATCTGTAAAATGGAGATAATAATGATATCTATCTTATAAGATTATTGAGTGGATTAAATGAGTTAAGACATGTAAAGTACTTCCAATAGTACCTGGCATGTAATAAGCAGTCATTGAACATTAGCTTTTATTATATTACTAATTAATATGTCTAAAGAGTCAGGATTAAATACTGAGAACCCATAGAAGCAATTACAGATAACTTTTGTTATATACTGATGTGCCTATACCTGCATGAGGCATTGTGAAGCATACAAGACGAACTATTTCTACTTCTACAAGCTGGCAATAGAAGAAAATAAATAAAGCATAGAAACTAATTGGTTGTATAATTCAGACTCCAAGTTCAATGACATATAAAAGAGAGAAGAGACCGCTTTGAACTTTAATAACTAGATAAGATTCACTGAGTGCTAAACTTGAACGGAACTGAGAAGATTTAGAAATTTTAGTTTGAAATTTAAATCTGAAAGTGATTCTACCCTATATAAGACTTTTCTATGTTCCTTGCTCTTATAGGAATTTCTCTTAAGTTAAAACTGCTGACTTCTCAGCTCTTTCCATCCTACTAAATCAGAATCTCTAATATAACAGTAGCATGCTTAGGAATATGCAATTGTATGAAGCCCATGTTATTTTTATCTAACAGTGGAAATTCCATTTTAGAGAAATACATACTTATTTAGGTCCTTTTTTAGGCTCTGTGTAATTTTATTTGCAGCCACCTTTGTCCTTGAACCTTGGGAAACAACAAAATGGAACGAACATCTTTCTTCAGCACCTAGTTTAGCACTTACCTCTTACCTCTGTGAAGAAGTCTCCCTTTACTGATAAGTGTTCTTCATTCTCTCTTTTTTTAAGACTCTGATTTTTTAAATTTATTTTTATTGTTGAAAATATTACAGATGCCCTGTTTCCCCTATTGACCCCCTCAACCCTGCATCCCTCCCTCCAGGCCTTCACTCCACTATTGTCTGTGTCCATGGATTATTCATATATGCATATATGTTCTTTGGTTGATCTCTTCCCTCCCCAATCCCTCTGAGGATCCTTTCTGTTTCATGCTTCCATGTCTCTGGATCTATTTTGTTTTTCAGTCTATTTTCTTCATTAGATTCCACATACAAGTGAGATCATGTGATACTCGTCTTTCTCTGACTGGCTTATTTCACTTAGCATAATACTCTCCAGGTCCCTCTATGCTGTCTCAAAGGGTAAGAGATACTTCTTTTTTACAGCTGCATAGTAAGGCTTTGTTTCTTTAAGTAGTTTTAGGTTCACAGCAAAATTGAGCAGAAAGGACTGAGGTTTCTCATATACCCCTAGCCCCACACATGCATAGCCGTCCCTATTATCAACATCCCTCACCATAATGGTACCTTTGTTACAATGGATGAACCTATATATTGGCAATCATGGTCATCCAGAGTCCATACATTAGGGTTCCCGCTTGGTGTTGCATTATATGAGTTTGGACAAATTCATGAAGATGTGTATCCACTGTCATAGTGTCTATCATACAGGGTGTTGTTACTGCCCTAAAAGTCCTGTGTTTTTCACCTATTCATTCATCTATTTCTCCCACCCTCAAATCCTGGCAACCGTTATTTTATATATCCTGTCATTAGTATCTTTTATGGAGGATTCAGAATAATTATTTTTAAAATTCTTGCTATTAAATGTAAATTCACCATAGCTTTTTTTTTGTTACGTATTCAGTGTTTAAACATAATTTTTAGTGTGCCATAGTGGGGGGAAACAGTTCAGCTTAGTAAAAGAGAGCATGGGATCTGAACCTAGTCAACCTTGAAAAATATGTAAGCCTCTGTTTTCTCATCTGTAAAATGGAGATAATAATGATATCTATCTTATAAGATTATTGAGTGGATTAAATGAGTTAAGACATGTAAAGTACTTCCAATAGTACCTGGCATGTAATAAGCAGTCATTGAACATTAGCTTTTATTATATTACTAATTAATATGTCTAAAGAGTCAGGATTAAATACTGAGAACCCATAGAAGCAATTACAGATAACTTTTGTTATATACTGATGTGCCTATACCTGCATGAGGCATTGTGAAGCATACAAGACGAACTATTTCTACTTCTACAAGCTGGCAATAGAAGAAAATAAATAAAGCATAGAAACTAATTGGTTGTATAATTCAGACTCCAAGTTCAATGACATATAAAAGAGAGAAGAGACCACTTTGAACTTTAATAACTAGATAAGATTCACTGAGTGCTAAACTTGAATGGAACTGAGAAGATTTAGAAATTTTAGTTTGAAATTTAAATCTGAAAGTGATTCTACCCTATATAAGACTTTTCTATGTTCCTTGCTCTTATAGGAATTTCTCTTAAGTTAAAACTGCTGACTTCCCAGCTCTTTCCATCCTACTAAATCAGAATCTCTAATATAACAGTAGCATGCTTAGGAATATGCAATTGTATGAAGCCCATGTTATTTTTATCTAATAGTGGAAATTCCATGTTAGAGAAATCCAAACTTATTTAGGTCCTTTTTTAGGCTCTGTGTAATTTTATTTGCAGCCACTTTTGTCCTTGAACCTTGGGAAACAACAAAATGGAACGAACATCTTTCTTCAGCACCTAGTTTAGCACTTACCTCTTACCTCTGTGAAGAAGTCTCCCTTTACTGATAAGTGTTCTTCATTCTCTCTTTTTTTAAGACTCTGATTTTTTAAATTTATTTTTATTGTTGAAAATATTACAGATGCCCTGTTTCCCCTATTGACCCCCTCAACCCTGCATCCCTCCCTCCAGGCCTTCACTCCACTATTGTCTGTGTCCATGGATTATTCATATATGCATATATGTTCTTTGGTTGATCTCTTCCCTCCCCAATCCCTCTGAGGATCCTTTCTGTTTCATGCTTCCATGTCTCTGGATCTATTTTGTTTTTCAGTCTATTTTCATAACAATCCTTTATGAGATATGTGTTTTGCAAATGTTTTCTCCTAGTCTGCGGCTTGTCTCATCCTATTTTAATGCTGACCCTGAACACTCTTATGCTGTAGCACCTAGTACACTGAGTTCTACGTGTTTGCTGTTTTATATCCTCTAAACTACTTGATCTTGCATTTACTGTTCTCTTAGTCTTAAGTTAACATTAGCTAATAGTCAGTAAATCAATTGATGTTGAAACTTTAGAGAGCGTAAAAACCACCTGAGCTTCTTGCAGATTTCCTGATTCCATTGCTCAGGTATTCTTATTCCGTGGTTGAAATAAGCATCTGTGGCAAGCATGTAAATAGTCTACCATTCTCTCTCTTTAAAAAATATGTTTTTATTGATTTCAGAGAGGACAGGAGAGGGAGAGAAAGATAGAAACATTAATGATGAGGGAATCATTGATCAGCTGCCTCCTACATGCCCCACACTGGGGATCGAGCCTGCAACCTGGGCATGTGCCCTGACCAGGAATCGAACTCTGACCACCTGGTTCATAGGTTGATGCTCAACCACTGAGCCACGCCGGCCGGGCCTACCATTCTCTTTTTTTTAAAAAAACTAAAATACAGTGGGGCCTTGACTTACAAGTTTAATTCGTTCAGAGACCGAGCTCGTTAAGGAGCTCGTTAACTCAAATTACTCTGTCAACTCAATGCAAAAAATCGGCCAAGAGACAGCTGGTATCTCAAAAAACTCGTTAGTCGGGACACTCTTAAGTCAAGGCCCCACTGTATTCAAATAAATGAATGTGTGACAGAGCTGAGGAAACAGCTTTAGAAGGGAGAATAAACATGACACTTACAAAAATACAAGAAGACCATTGATTTGGTACACTGGATACTGGCTGAAAATAGGGGAAAACATAGGTTAGGTAGGGTAAAATTATGGATGTCCCTGAGGGGCAGTCAGAGAAATTTTGAATTCAATGTGACTCCTTGCAATTTTGGAGCAGGGGTGTGAGTAAAGATGGTACCCCAATAATAGTGCTAACAGCAAGTCTTAGGGACAATAGGATCAGACTATACTTCTAAAGTATCTCTTAACACTGAAATTGTGTAGCGCTATCATTTGTAAAGTTATATAGGTAGTGAATTGTATTAAACAGTTTGTAATCATGCTTACAAATTTTTACTTAAATATTAAAATACATTTTATGTAAAATATAAATTTATTTTAAAATGGCTGTGTGTAAAAACGGGTCAGTATGTGACAGGTTTCCTCTAGGTTAGCAGTGATGGGCTGGGGCCAAGTAGTACCAGCTCAGGAGAGCCAGTTGTTACATTTTCAGGGATTGTGAGAGCCAGTTGTTAGGATAGCCATTGGTAAATAATATAAACTTGCAATTAAATAAATTATATGAAAAGTAAAAGCAATCTATTCTTAAAACCCATTACTTCCTAATCATTTTACGACATTTTACTAGTACCTATGCTCTTAGGTTAGGTCCATGTGTCTGTGTGTCAGAAACAGAAGGAAAGAAGTGATACTGCACATCTCTTGCCAAGTCCACACTCAGTGGCATCACATTGGGATCTGGAAATGAGACAGGATAATGGTATTTATAACATGGAAATTGCCCAAACCTACAAATCAGGGCTTTTTTTCTTCTCTCTGTAGAGCCAGCTGATACACATTAATACTTACCAGCTCACCAGGGGCTACAGGTATAGGAAGTTCCCATTGTTTTAGGGTAGAGATACAGTTTGGTGTATGACATAATTCAAAAGGTAGCTCATTCAGTAATGACTTGTTTAGCATGAACCCCCTTCCCATATCTCCCCGTGTGAGACTAGAAACAAGAGGATCCTTTTAAGTTCCACAAGGGAACTGCTGTAGTTGTAAGAACAGAGAACAGGTGCCGTTTTGTGTACTTCAATTTAGACTCCTTTCAAACATCTCACAAACCCTTTATCAAAAAACATTTTTTCTCCAAAGTCTGATGAATATGCTTCTATGTTATTATCTTTTGCAGCTTTTCAAATTACTAAAATTTGAAAGACATTTGCGATCTGTCTTAAAAGCCAGGGGAAATGTAGCCATGGATGGTTTATTTCACTGTATAAAACCATTCTTTATCTTTGTGGAAATGAGAAAATGAAATGTTTTGTTTGGTCAAGAACAATCTCAAGATCTAACAGCCTCTATTCTGACAATGTAGGTTTTACTCTAAGCGTCTAGTTTTGCTAAAACAAGTCGAAGAATCTTCCTCTTAACAAGGGCCCAAAGGAAGCACGCTGTGCTCATAAGTGTCGTTTTATGTTTATGCATGATGCTGTGGCTGAGTATTCTTTAGAAATTTTTGAATTTCTCAGATACGCCTTTGAGAATGATAACCTGTACTTAAGCAGGCATCTATTTACGATAGGATTCTGGAGAATTTCCCTTTCAAGGTGTCTCAAAATTAAGAAATATGTTCACTAGGATGTGACAAATTTGTTGTGAAAAGAGAAATGTGGCTTAGCAAAGACAGTGCTATGGTTTTGATTCAAGCTGGCATAATTAAGGCGTCAACATATCAATTCACTTGTTTTGATTAAACTTTAGATGAAGGTAGTGAAGTCCATTGAGATCAAAATAAATATTCTTACTCTGAAATAAATGAAATTAGAATGTTCAGAGCCATAAAAACAAGGCCCTCCAGAGAGGCCTTGAAGGTCCTTCGCAATGTCCTTGAGAAAGGTATAACCTGGAGCAGTGTCTTTCAAGCTCCATCCTCAGACCACTTGAGAATGGAGCTGGCAACAGTAAATGTTTGGCTGTCTACCCTAACAAATTGTACTGAATCAGAGTAGAGTTTAGAATGGTTAGGAAATTTGCATTCTTCTACAGGGTCCTCAGATTTTTTTTATGCACACTGAAGTTATAACCTGCTGATTTAGACACAGTAACTGAGAATTTGCCTTAATTTCTTCAACTGTAAAATGGAGATGGTAAAAGTAGGGTTGTTGGAGGATGGAATAGATAAACTCCTTAGCACAGAATCCTATATAATAAAAGGCTAATATGTAAATTGACCAAACAGCAGAATGACTGGTCGCTATGATGCGCACTGATCACCAGGGGACAGATGCTCAATGCAGGAGCTGCCCCCTGGTGGTCAGTGTGCTCCCACAGGGGGAGTACCACTCAGCCAGAAGCTCTGAGCCGGGCTTATGACTGGCGAGGGCAGCAGCAGTGGCGGAGCCTCTCCTGCCTCCTTAGCAGTACTAAAGATGTTCGACAGCCAGCTTAGGCCCACACCCCATGGGCCTAAGCCATCAGTCGGACATCCCCCAAGAGCTCCCAGACTGCGAGAGGGCATAGGCCAGGCTGAGGCGCCCCTCCCCCCCTAGTGCATGAATGTCCTGCACTGGGCCTCTAGTTTTATATCATCTGGGATAGTGAATAGCCATGCTCATAATTTTCCATAGTTTCCTACTGCACTTGCAAATTTTTTGTTAAAACACTTTATTTTTCTGAAAGGCTTACATTTATTTTTATGACTTCAGGAATGTTAGATGTCATTCTAGAATCGTGATTGTGTCTTTATCCTGCATGTGGAATTCAATTTTTATATTCTTATAAAATGGGCTTAATAAAAAATAATGATGGGTGACAGTGAGTCATAATATGAGATATGAATTTACATGGGTTCCCCAGTGGTTTCTGAGGCATGGAAAATGCGTGCATCTCTGAGGGTGCTGCTCCACAAGTGAAAATGTGTGCATCCTCTAAGGACAGTGGGCGCTTCTCCCAGGTGAAGGCCATGCTGGTGGAGGCGCACTGAAGGTCATGAAATGGATGAAGGCTTGACGCAGGGAGGGCAGCAGAATTAGAAAACCTACTGGTATCAATTAATGTGATTCAGCTGGGAGAGAATGAGGGCGGGGAGCATTTTCCTCTAGCTTTTTCCACTCTATTAGTAACGTGCACATCATTTGCACTTGGAAATGAGATTAATGAGAACAAAGATGACAGGATTTTATCTCTAAAGAAAAGGGCTCTCCTCTCACTCTCTCCCTTTGCTAGATTTTTTATCAAGTGCCTAATGACAGTATGCTTGACTCCATGACAAGCTTTCAGAAAACTGATGGAAAAAAAATGAGTTCGGAATTAGAGTGCCAGCCTGGTTGTGGTTTCTGGTATGTGCGTAGTAGGCACACAGGTTTGAGTCGCATTGTGTTTGAATAAATGACCTTTTGTTTATTATTAGAGTTTTGTGTTTTGCATGAATGGTGATGACTTAGAATTGCCAAAGCTAATACTTTTTCATAGATTCTAATGGCATATTGATGACATCGAGACATTTATATTTCAAATAATTACTCATCAGATCTTTTCTAAGATGACATAAACATTTGAATGTAAGTGGATTTTGATGTGCTTTATATGAAACAGAATGTGTTGTGATAGAATTCAAGATGTTTATGAAAGGATATTAGATGTGGGGGTACATTAATTTATAAATACCATGGTTTTTGGATCAGCTTCCTTATTTATTTAACAAAAAACATTGATTTTTGTGTCAGTATGTAGCACAGAGAAACTAGAGGGCAAGTGCTTGACATAGCAAATCACAGGGAAACCTTTTAGAGAGCTACTATTCATATCCACATTTTACAGACCAGGAATTTGACACAAAAATTAAGTACTTTTCCCAAGGCCACACAGCCCTGTGCGTATGATCCAAATAGGTCTTTATAAAAGTTTGTGAAAATCTGGTAAATGGCTGTATTGCCCCAGTAAACAGATCATCTTATTATGGTCCATTAGGTTAAATCAATAAACATATAGGCAGCGTTAAGGCTGAACCTTTAACGTCCTATTCCCATGGCTTTAAGGAATGTTAGATGCTAAGTGAAGCAGCACCTGATGAGACTGGCCAGCACCTGATGAGACTTTTTCACTGTGTCCTTTCAGCAAGTCCATTCTCATCATGGAACTTCTTTAAAAAAAAAAAAAGTAAAGAAGATAGCACTACTGTGTATTACTAATTTCTAGTTAGCTGATTGGATTCTGTAATAACTACTTAGGTGCTATAAATTCATCTTCCCTTGGTTCATTATGCTGTATTTATACTATAAGCTTTCAATGACCCTGTGATAAACTAACTAGGTTATGTTATTGGTTGAAGTAATATTTATGCAAATTTCTCTAATAGGCATTTATAAAAATGTGGTTACATACAATCATAAAAAATAATTTTATGGCTATAATAAAAAAACAGTTTAAAATATATTTGAAAAAATCAAAGATTAATATAATTACACATGCGGACCAATTATAATCACATTATGATCTTGTCATATTTATTTTATATTTTAAAGATGATAGAGAAAACTTAAGTTCTCTTTATTTTGCATCTTGGTCCCATTTCTTATATGCATTCAACCACTAGCATACAATTAGTATGTGTGCTGCCTATTCAGATTTATGTTGCTTTTACACACATACAAATATAAAATAGTACACAATATTTTATATGGTTTCAAATTTTATGTAAATTATGTTACACAGTTGGCATTCTGCAACATGCTTTTTTCCCCACATTTTTCCCTCCTTTCTCTGACTATACACTATTTTATCTGTTGCCTCATTGATGGTTATTTAGCTCATTTTAAACATTTTAGTATCAAAAACAGTACCCTGGAACATACCAATTAAGGCAGGGAGAGTCATCTGTTTCAGTCTCAGAGATCATCTCAAGCAAATGGAACTGTGCACTCAATGAACATTCATGAAATGAAAAGCGAATGACTGAATACCGCAGTGACATCAGTCACATCTGCTGATGCACATTTAGAGAGTTTGTTTGAGGTGCATGACCAGAGGTGGGGTTGCTGGGTCTTAGAGTAAATAGGAATATCATTGTCCCTACATCATGCTCATTTAGTCTCTGTAATGGTTTATTCTCTGATAGGGCATGAGAGCTATGTTTGGCCCATTGTTGCAACACAGTTTTATCAGATTTAAATTTTTTTCTATTTGTTAGATACATGTCATTACTGTTTTAATTCTTTTTTTTTATCCTTACTGCTAGCAAAGTTGTGTATCTTTATAAATGTTCATTAACATTTTTCCATGTTCTTGCATCTAATTTGAACAGTACTATTATAACTTTCATATATGTTCCTAAAACATATGGTTATGTCACAGGACTAAATGCAAAATGACAATATCCATGCCAAACCATTTGAGATAATGAGAAATGATTGTTCTTTACCTATGGCCTGTACCTGCCTGACCCAGTTTGCTGTTATTTCAGCCATCTGATAGGAGCAGGAAAAAAAGTATCAGTTTCTATACTATCTGAATGTTGTCAAAGTGACTTGGGAAAAATGCCTGAAGGAAATGTATTTGATTTTTATCACATAACTGACAAAGGAAATTTTTGCCAAATATGAGAGCTAATGAAAGAATGCATGGATACATAAAGTCCACAAATAACCATAAATGTCATTGGGCTGTTTTCCCTTTCTTACCCAACAAAATTTCATGACAATTTCTAACTATTAAAACACATTCTATAAGATTTATAAGCATTTTCCTCAAGTCTTCTCCCTGGTTGAGATGCCAACAAAAAGTAATGCAAGCATGATATACAAAATAATGAAGCTATATAATGTGTTAATAATATGCTATCAATAAAAAAAATCTTTGGAATAATTCAGCATTGACTGTAATGAAGACATGAGAACAGAGGTTGTATTAGATAAAAAATCTAGAAAGTGTGGGTAGGTTGTAGCAAATGAATAACAATCCAATCTGATTGTGATTCCCAACCAGCTTTTGGGCAGAGCACAGCAGCTCAATCCTAGTGGGGGGGAAATGCAGACAATTTGAAGGGAGTGGAGAGAGCAGAAGAAAGTATGATGAAAGAATTGAAAGTTGTGCAACAGAAGATTATTTACAGCCTGGCTAAATAAATGAATGGACATAGTCGTTCTTTATTCTTAAAAGAGGATAAATGCTTCAGGGGAAAGAGATGTAAGGGGTAATGCTAAAGGCAATTAGAATTCCTAGAACAAAATAAAGTTGTTCTTTTTTATCAAGAAAAATTTCCTGGGAGTATGATCTGTCAGTATGTAGAAAAAATTCCAAATGTAGTTACTAGGAATTCCCTTTGCACATACAGAAATGGATAAGACACCCATAGAAAACAGTATGAGAGACACTTCCTAGTTACTGAAGAGGAACAGCAGAGTGGGACTGTGGACTGTTTTCATCTGTAATTCCCATTATACACTAGAGAACTCTGAGAGGCAACAGATCAAATTGTTAATACATTCTGATTTGGAGTCTGAGTTTCCTGGCCTGTAAGATATGCATAGATTTATGATTGCTTACTAGGCTACTGTTAGTATCAATTATAAAACTATATAAAATGTTTACCATATGCCTGGGGCTGCCAGGACTCCATAGCGGGTAGCTATCACTTAACCCAGTGCTTTACACGGTAATTGAAAGTAGTCTCTGTGACCTTTAAATATCACAATAGTCAGAAGAGAAATATTGATGAGAACTTGTTGCCGTATCTCAAAAACAGTAGTAGAGCTACACAAAAATGCAATATTCTCCATAAAGGTTAGTCAGGAAGTGACATTTATAGGATTCGCAGTAACAGTTCTGCTCTCTGTGAAATATGTGATTAGCCTGGGTCTTCTTGCTTTATTTTTAATATGACATTAAGTTAAATATTATATTTTTGTGACTTTAGATTAGCCTTTTCTTTGCCCTGTTATGAGAACAAGTGCAATTAGGTTACTCATGAGACTTTGAGAGATTAGTGTGTAATAGACATTCTCACTGAATTATTAATGTGAAGAATTCTAGTGTTCTGTTTTTTTTTGCCAGAATCCCCACACTTCCTTTTGGATAAAGAATGAGTTCTCTACAGAAATGAAGGCTTCCAAAACCTTTGTTGAATCTTTTATTTTAAGTAAAGGTTTTCCTACTTCTCTGTCTCTCATACTAAGTGTAAGTCCCTCCTGCACTTTGCAGCTAAACCATGTCCTCTCTCAGCTAGAAAACTCAGCTAAATTCTCCATAAAATTGTTCTTGCCTCATCCCTGTCTCCAGCCCACGTCTTAAGCTCTTCCCACATCCCTCACTGAGTGAGACAGCACAGCCCTGCTTAGTTGTGTAATTGTTTACATACTGTGCCGGATTCACATGCACATATTTACTTTATCCCGTCCAGAATCAGAAAACTCCAAGGAAATAAAGCACATCTTCTCCTTGTCTAATAACCCCCAAGGCCACGCTGTGCCCACAGAAGGGATTCGGTAAACCTGCTGCAATTGATTGGAGCCTCCCTTCCCCCCACATTTCCCTCAGGTGTCTCCCACAGAGCTCTGTCTATAGTAACTGAGGCTTGGGATTTGTATTCTCATTATGCGAATGGTTATTACTTCCTTTATTTTTGAAAAGCAGTTGTTGGGATCCAAGCTAACCATGCTATTTTCTGCATACCACTGAGCAGTTCTCACTTAGCAGCTGCCTCTCAGTCTTCTGCTCTCAGAGGTCATCCTCCTTCCCCAGTAGGAGAGGATGAGAGGAAGTTGCAATATTTATACTGAGGTGGAGAGCCCTGAGTGCTTGAGCCCCAGGGCTGCCTCTGGACTAATATTTCTGTTCAGTTGCTCCCGGGTTTTTTCAACAAAAGCTGTCAGAAACCAAGTTTGTGTCTGAAGAGCAACTTCATCTGTAATTTTCATTTCTTTCTACTCCCTGCTGTGTTTCTTGTTATCTGAAAACGTCTCAGCAGAGTAGCAGGCTGTTGGCACCACCAGCCCCTTGCCTCTCTCTAATTCCATATTCTTCCTTGGAATGTTAGTTCCCCCCCCCCCCCCGAGAGCTCTATTTTCATAAAACTACCCAGGAATCAATGTTCGGCTTTCAGCTGTGAAATAACATCAAATACTGTGTTACAGCAAAAAGGAGTTATTATTTTGAAGAGTTTAGATTTTCTGTTTCTAAGGAAGAGTTCCTAGGAATTTTGTGCTTAGCTGTAAGCATTAAACAATTCCTTATTTACTCAACATTAATTTTTCCCTGGGTCTGCAGGGGGAAATTTGGGAGTTACGGACTCATCTAATCCTGGTTCAGTCTCTAGCTTGATCATTTAGTCAAGTTCCTTCAATTCCATGGATTTCTATATCCCCATGCGTAAAATGATGAGTAGAGTGGACACATAAAATAGATGCTCATTAAAGCACCTTCTAAGCCTAAAATGTTATGACTCTAACGTTAAATCCACAGTTTCTCAACACCAGATAAGACTTAGCATTAGTGTTGATGAAAATATATTTGGGAATATTCTTGATTAAATAAAACAAAAAGGAGCCCTATGAAAAATGAAAACTTTTGAGCTAATGCTATTGACTCCAGTCAGGGTGACTTTATGTCCTAAGAAGAAGTAAACAGGAGAAGCATTCATTAATTGAGGCTTAGGTAATACCTCTTTTTTAAGATTAATTACTTATTTTTGAATTAGTCATTGTGACTTGACATAGCCAATTACCCTTCCTAGGTAACAGGTTCTTTTGGTGATTACCATAGCCTACATTTAATTAGAATAGGATAAGGTACATAGGTCTCCTTTCCACAAGCAAGCCACCAGGTATAAGGTAATATGAAAGGCAAATTTTGGACAGAATTATGATTTACCCACAAGCTTTTGCTACCAATGAGATGCAAATTGTTCTCATAAACCCCATACACTCCCAGCTCTTCCTTAGACATTCTGATAAGTGTCTTATATGGAAGACTCACACCAGGTTGTTGTAACAATATTCTTGAGGCAGAATTAACTACCTCTCTAGTCTGATTAGGCAACAGATTCCACTTAAGATCCTAGGACAGGATACAAGACCCAAATAGCTTAGGACACCATTCAGAGTCCTATATCCCTGTTCATCAATGGTAATGATACAATTTTTTATTCAACCCACATTTCTTGAATACCATTCAATTCACCTATAAAAATGAATTTTATAATCCATTATGTGGATTAACAAATATTTAGTTATCAATCAATAAGTAAGAGAAAAAATAGTTCACCTTGTGAAGGGCCATGTTTGGAGTGTGGAGTCCATAGTAGATTCTTCAGATGTCTAAGATGCCCCTAAAATGAAGAATAAAACTAACTATTTCTCTCTTGTTTCTGCCTCTCTGTCATACACACACACACACACACACACACACACACACACACTCATTCATACTACACTATTTACTCTAAAGTACTTTGAAATATAATATTTAAGACAGTGGTCCCCAACCTTGTTTTGGCCATGCCCCACCTAAGCATCTCTAAAATCCTGATTACCCCCCCCCTTTTTTCCATATAATTCTTATTATTAAAAAAGTGAACTCCTACTCACGTGGAGGAAGCCTAAAAGGCTATTAACTTGGTCTAAATAAGCTTCCAAAGAACATGGCATCCATGAAAGAGAAAAATAAAAGAACAAAAGGACAGTTGAAGTACTGAGGAAGAAATCACTAAGAAATTGTTAAAAAATAATAATATGAAGTGATATGAAAAAAGAGCAAATAAAGTCTCAAAACATACTAGTAATAGAGAACTGAAATGCATAAATATGTCACAATATAAATTTATATAATGTATATGAGGCCCCTAGAACCATAAGAAATGGAAGAAATTCACTGTTAGCAACTCATTCTCAAATTGCCCCCCTTAAAAATCAAATTGCCCCCCTGTGGGGCATGTGCTCCACATTGGGAACCACTGATTTAAGGCTATGTAACAACGTAATAAAAATTTCTAGTAGTATCAAGTGGTATTTGCCTTTTAGGAATAAGACTATGTCAGTCTTTATGTATTTCCAGAAATAGTCAATGAATATTAAAACAAAAATATATAGATAAACTTTTTTTTTACATAAATAAGAACATGCTATAAATACTGTATGTAACTTGGGTTTATGTTTTATATATAAATCCTCCTGGATATCTTTTTATAGCAATGTATATAAAGCAGCTGTTGTCAGCAATATATTTATTGTAAATATATTTTATAATTTATAAATCAATTCGTATTTTATTATTTATAGAATAACTCATGTTGGTTACATGTCCAACATTTGTGTTTCCCATGGAGCCTCAAGTTAATCATGCAATTACTCCCAATTTGATCATGTGATTACTCCCAAGTTAATCATGTGATTACTCCCAATTTGAAAGTATTAAGTCTAATTTAAGCTGATAAATGCTATTATTCATGAGAATAGGTTGGAAAACTTTTTTCAAAAGGGCCAAACCAATAAATATCTTAAGCTTTGGGGGCAATAAGTGCTCTGTCACAACTACTCAAATCTGCCTCATAGGCACGGAAGCAGCCTCAGGCAGTATGTAATGAGCGTGGCTGTGTTCCAGTAAAATCTTATTTCACAAACAGGCTTTGGGTTTGTTATGGTCTGAGGGCCAGAGTTTTTTCTGAGCCCTACAACTACACCAACATCTGGAAGTGAGCAACTTGTGGATGATTTTCTGTGAGTGGGAGCTCCTGAAAGGCAAGGAGTATATCTTTTCATCTCCAACTCCCCCCAGTGCCTAGATAAACAGTAACTCAATAAATGTTTTTTCAATTAATTCGCAATAAAAGAATTAATTCACAGAAGAGGTATATAATCAATCCATTGTTTTACCATTTTTTTTTTGTCTTTGAACATGAGCAATGTTGTTTTTAGCTGAAGATTACAATCTCTGATCAGTTATGCCTTACTCTCAGGATATCTAAGGAGATGTACAGATTTTAAAAATATGATGTTACTGATCATAACAAAACTATTTCATCAAGAAGTAGAAGTTTTCTAACAAAGCGGAAGTGATATTTTATGTGATAAGTTCCTGCTGTCTTGCTGATGTTCTGCTATAAACTTTACTGGGTACCATGTCTGTATTACTGGTTTCATTGAAAGTTTCTCATTATGCTTTATCCAATTTGTTTTTTGTTGTCTATAATCAAAAACAATTGAGCATCACTGATATGCATATTCTCTTCTTTAGGTTTTTAAAAACTACTCTGTAATATTTATTAAGAGCCATTATTTTTATCAAATATGTATATGTGTGTGTTTAAGGAGAGAAAACTAGAAAAAGCTAAACGTTTGTACTCTTCCAACCCCTAACTCTAGCTCTATCATATTGAAAATATCTGTATAAATGAGTTATATCTTGTTAGCAAATGATGCTTTCTAGATTTCATTTCTTCCTAAACCATGAAGCGTTATCCATAATAAGATGTTAAACTCCCACAACCCTCTGTAAGCCACATTGAGAGAAAGACCTGGGTCAGGTAGAGCCGTGCTCACATTCTGGCTTGGAGGAGAGATATTTCTAGTCCTCACACCTGATATCCTTATGACTTAAGCACAGAATGCCAGGCTTCCACTACTCAAGCCCTTTGGTTCAAGCACACTGTTTCTGATAACTTAGCCTTTAATTGTTTGAATTCCCAGTTTTGCTCAAGAAGGTAGACCTATTAGTATGTCAGGTTAGTTAGCCTTAAGCTAGTAGTTGAAATGATGGTCATTGGCCCTGCTATTCAACCCACTCACTTCCTGATCTAAGGCACCCACTGGGTGCACCAGTAACCATGAAATCCTTGCTGGCCACACCTCCCCTGGCTCAGAGAGATGCTTCAGGAAAAAGAACAGAAATGAACTTTTGTAAAGGGATTAGCTTGGATGAAGAACATTATTCATAACCAAGTCAGTAGAACCTGACAACCCACCTGGCTAGCCTTCAAGGCACTGGTGTCTTTGGGGATGTCAGAGTCTGAGTCTGTATTTCATTTCTGCAGGTTTAACAACTTTGGAAGGTACCAGAGGTCAAGGTACCATTCCAGAGATGGATCAAGATGATCAGTCTTAATCTCCAGAATTACACTGTGAAACGGGTAGTACTTACTATCTTCCTTTTGCCCCTTGCCCAACTTCTCGCAGCTGGGATTCCAATATGGACCACCTAGTCCAGAGCACTGACTTTTAACATTGTGCTATTCAACCAACATTTGAGATAGTTTGACCCCACAAAAGGATAAGTGGAGATCAAATATGCCCAGAATTATTCTATGGAACTGTAGGGAAGAATAGATACCATAATGCGTACCCAGTGCTATGTATAATCCCTGGCACAAAGTTAAGCAATGGATAAAATGTAGCTATTCCTATTAATAACCCAGATAGGCTCTGGGAAAATTACAAGGAAGTCTTCTTAATTTATCCAATACATTGCAAGCAGCATCTCATTTTTTTTAGTATTGTTATTAAACAAAAGACTAAGTGCGTAAGAAGACATGTACCACAGCCTGGGAAAACTGTCTTGTTTTGTTTTTGTTTTTTTTCCTGAAGAATTGAATTCAGTGAGAAACAGCTTTCAATGGTTGAAAAGTGAGAAGTATAGGGAATGAAGCTCTTTACTGTGTTTATATTTTAGGTTTGCCTTCTTACTTTCAACTTCATCTTCATAACTGCCTCCTGGCTGGGGATATGTCTTCCTCAGTTTAAGGAAAGTGGCAAGAAAAGTCCAGGAACATTTCGTGTGCAATTGACATGACAAATGATGGCCTCTACCCAGGAGTCTCCAGATAAGAGTTTGGTTACTAAGGCAAAGAAAGACCTGGGGGAGCAATTGTTTCTGGTTTCTCTTATCAAGCCCAGAACAATCTTTCATTTGCTGTATTTATACCACAAGTGCACAGTCACTATTAAATTCCAAAGAAAGGAAAATCTCTCGTAGAAACAGCTGTGTCCAGTATACAGCCAGTTAACTCGGGTGAATTGCTAGAAATGGAAAAGTTTCCATTTCTTTTGTGTTTATTCTTGATAGTTGTAAAAAACTGCCTTTTGTAAATAAGGGAAGTCTGGTTTCAAACAGCTTTGACTAACATCTGTCGTTGGTATATTAAGTCCTACAAAGTTTTCAAAAATTTAAATAAATCTGATGGAAAGACATTTATATATTGTAAGGAAAATATTTGAGATATCCTGGCCCAACAGTATCACTTTGTTCCATCTTGCATGCATTTGAATTATGGTCCTCTTATGTCCACATTGTCGCTTAGTCTGAAACCTGCGAGATACCACTTAAGCCCTGTATTGGGCCTCACTGCATGCCTTGCTCATAGACACCATGCTGTGATTATGTAAATGTTCATTGCTGATGGACACTAAAATTTAAAAATCAGTTTCTTGAACAGCAGAAAAGACCCACCACTTAATCTCCCTGGGTTTATGAGTTGTAGCAAAGCAACCCTACAGATGAGTGAATCCTCTGAGAGTAGGAGGAACTCAATTGTGTTATCTCCAGTTTTTACCTAGGTTGAGCACAGCCAACTTCAAGAATTGAAAAAGAATCCACACAATTCTGATGACAAAATGAGCTAGGTGTACCCCCATGCAGAAATATTAGGTGAGTGAGGAAATGGAATAACTAGCACCGACAGCCAAGGTCTAAGCATGGTGCATTAATTACAATAAACAAACATTTGGTGCTTGGAAGAATGAGTTTTGCAAAGTATCCAAATTAATATCAGGGAGTGGCTGAGGCCCTGGTGCGGTGATACTAATGAAGCAGGGCTTTTATGTTTTCTTGTTTGTGTTGTTAAGTAAGACTTGGTAACTTGTCACCTGCATAATGTTGTGTGAGTTTGACTAAATAAAGGTAAAATCCAAAATATGTGTTTGGTAGTATTGACAATGATTGAATGTTGATTCTAATGAGAAATTTGTAAATTGTATGGGTTGTCTCCCTTACACTCCTTGAAATATTTTTCTTCATTCAAATTTTTCTATCTAGAGGTTGAGTGTTAAATTTCCTGTGTAATATAGTCTGCCTTTCTCTCCCTCTCATTCTCTCTCCCTCTTTCTCTCCTTCTACCCCCTCCCCTACCAGCTTGAGCTCAGGAACATATAACTAATGTTTTCTCAGTTATCCTTAGTCCTTGTCACAATAGCAGGCAAATACTAGATGCTGAATTGATGTTTAATGAATTTCATGTATGTATCTTGCTTCAAGTCATTCATGCAAACATTGAAGAGGACAGACAGAGCTCTGCTGACCACCACTAGCAAACGTCTCTCTAGTAGATCTCAGCATCTCGATCTGTACTCTTTGGTTACAGTTGTTCAACCAGTTACTAATCTAACTAATTGTAACCGGTTGAACAACTGAACCCAAAGGGTGCAAAGTGGAAACATTTCATTGACAAGTCGGCTGGGAACAAAGGAAACACTGCCAAATCCCCCTTCAGTTTGCAAAGGGAAATTTCTTCTCAAGTAAAAGCTACATGGTACTGCTTCTTTGAATTATCATGAATTTGTAATGTCGTATAAGTCTGTCTGTATCATCTATTCTTCTCATGAGGCTTATTTGAGGTGTAAGGTGCTTCCTCTATAGAGGGTGATACTAACCATGTGTTAATTATTGTTTTATGAATAATAAAAAGCTTTGAAAAATTAGACAAGTTTCTTTTATTGATACTTGTGCTTCAAGGTTGAAGTGACATATGCAATGTGAGATGTAAAATATGATGTGAAATAGACCATCTTCTGTGATTTACATGAAGGGATGTATCTGTGTGCATTCATGGTCAAGAGCAGGAGGCTGTTAGCTGATTATTCTAAGGTTTGTTTCCAAGATCAATTTCTTACTCTTGATATCATCCTGCATTTGCAAAACATTATGGTAAAGCTATTGCTCATTGTTTCAGAGTGTTTTATCTATGAGGACCCAGGAAACATTTCTGCCTGATGCATCAGTATCAAGAATACTAGGTGTACCGGTTAATAATGCGGATTTTGTAATCAAAACACAATAATTTCAAGAGAAACATCAAAAGTGCTTTATTCAAAGTAATGTCCATCACTAGCTACACATTTCCCCATCTTTTAGGTAATTTGGGATGCCATCCCAACAGAACTTTTCTTGTTTTGAGGCAAACCATTCAGAGACCCAATTTTCCACTTCTTTGTACGTTTTGAAGTGCTGCTCAGAAAGTGCGTGTGCCATCGATCAGAACAAGTGGTAATCTGAAGGAGCAAGGTCTGGTGAATACTGTGGGGGGGTTAATACTTCCCAGGCAAGATCTTTTAACATGTCTTTAACTGGTTTTGAAGTGTGTGATGGTGCATTATCATGAAGCAAAATTACTTTGCCGTGTCCCACCAAACGCAGAGCATTGTCTTCTTTCCCAAGCGATTTGGCCTTGCGTTCGATGTTAATGGTTGACCTGGATCAACCCATGATTTTGTGCATTTGGGATTCTCAAATTAATCCACTTTTCATTGCCAGTCACAATTCGATGCAAAAAAGACTTCCTTTCGTGCCGTTGAAGCAACATTTTACTGATGACTTTTCGGTTTTCCATTTGTCTTTTGTTCAGTTGATGTGGCACCCATTTTCCTCCCTTTGAAATCTTTCCCATTTCTTGTAAACCATCGGAAATTGTTTGCTGAGCAACATTTAATCTTTCTGCAAGTTGTTTTTGAGTTTGACACGCATCTTCATCCAATAATGCTTGTAACTGTTGGTCTTCAAACTTTTTCGGTTGACCTGGACGTTCTTTGTCTTTCATATTGAAATCATCACTTTTAAAGTGTTTAAACCAGCGTTCACAAGTATCTTGAGATGGGGCATGTTCACCATAAGCATCCTGAAGTATACTATAACTTTTTCTTCAAAATAAAGTAATGAATTAAAACGTCCTGCAAATGCCCTTTTTTGGGGGCATGAAATTCAACATTTTTAAGTGTAAAAACATCTATGATGTTAACACCTTCAGCAAATTTGACATATGAAGTGTTGAAGCTTGCTCTCAATACAACAAAATATAATACATATCAAATCACATATATATCAACATATGTGTAACTCCATCTCTATTGAAAAAAAATCCACATTATTACCTGGTACACCTAGTAGCTCCATATTTTCTGAGTAATTACAAATGGTATCCTAGCCAGTGTGGTTCAGGGGTTGAGCGTTGACCTATGATGAACCACACCAGCCAGGGCTGTCAAGTTAAGGTTTTTATGTTCAGCTTGTAATCATGAAGTATCCAAGCACTTGGGGAGTGAGGTCAGACCCTAGAGGCTGAATAAAGAAAAATTACGCAAGGGACCAGACTGGAGACTGCGAGTATAAATGGTGTGTACTGCTTTTACATAGACAGAACATCACATGGGCATGAGCTAGGTTAGTGGTTCTAGCAATTGAGACAAGGATGCTAATTCCACAAATGTTTAATAGGTGTAATAAGCATATTGTATGAGTGTAGTTTGGAGAAGGGAACCAGTCTTTTATTGGCAGTTGATAAATAAGATACAGAAGAAGGTGAGGTTTCTCAGCAGGTGGAGTTTGCTCTTTATGATATTAAGGGGATTAAAATTCTGTCAAATATGAGCATAGGGAAATCTAACAGACAAATACAGTGGGGCCTTGACTTACGAGTTTAATTCGTTCCGAGACCGAGCTCGTTAAGGAGCTCATTAACTCAAATTACTCTATCAACTCAATGCAAAAAATCGGCCGAGAGACAGCTGGTATCTGAAAAAACTCGTTAGTTGGGACACTTGTAAGTCAAGGCCCCACTGTAACTATAACCAAATAAATATCCAAACACCTCATGTATACATTTATATAATACATGTATCTATTTATTATTAGTCTTTGCTCACTTATTTGATGTCTATATAATAAAAGCGTACTGTGCTTATTAGACCAGACGTCCTTCCTTCCGGCAAAGCTGCAGCAGGCAGGGGCCGAGGCAGAGGCGGCAGAGAACCCCGGCTGTGGCGGTGGTGGGCGGAGGCCGGGTCCAAGTCCCTTGCACGAATTTCATGCATCCGGCTTCTAGTATTATATAAATATAGCTGTGACATCTAGTGATTTTTTTCTCCCATATTTTTATTGATACACAAGAAATGTTATTCATGAAGTGATGACCCTTTCTATTTAACCTCTGCAGCGTTACATTCTTATTCCGTTTTAAATAGTCTGTTTTTTAACCTTAGTGGCATGATTTACAGAAGGAAAATAAAAATATCAAAGGCATGGTTGCCCAAACATGGGATGCTGATAAACTGAAATTATCACAGAAGTTTTTTCTCATTAGCTAACTACCGCAAAGTTATATGAGGTTCTTTACAATTAACTGATGACTTCACTTGAAGCCAGAACCAATAGAGATTATAATCACTCAGCCCTGCCGTTCTGAATGTCTTGTTCTCCCTTTTATTGGTTTTCTAGATATTCCCAGTTGACAACTGCATACAATCCAGCTGTTGTCATGCAGCTTCCTCTTGCAGGGTATTGGAATTTGTAACCAGGGATCCCTGCAGAGCTGCTGCTGGAATTTCTGCCCACGCTTAGATGAAACCTACTGCTCAAGCTCAAGGGATCCTGCCTGATTGTCTGATCAATATTCTATAGTCCCTGTGCAGGAGAAGCCATTAGCAGTTCTCTCCGAGGGAGACTGTCTAAATTGGATATAACTGGTAGACAGTGATTTAAATGAGCGATATACTGACACTTAATTGGCATCACTCTAGACTTAGGAAGACTCTGAAAAACTAAATTGCTTTTTGATTCAGCAGGGGAACGATGGAGATGTAAAACATCCCTTGGTTTGTATTATTGCTTTGTAAGTATTTAGCAGGATAGTGGGACAAATCAGCCCATAGACAAGGCTCCACTGACCATCCAAAGGATCTCCAAACCATCCTTCCCAACTGCATTTTTTGCTGCAGTCTTGGCAGTCAGCATCATCACCTCATCAGCATTATCACCTCCTCACCTTCACAAATCACTGTCGCTTCTTGGGTGCTCAGGTCTGCCTGTGTTTAAACCAGCCCTTCTGGGTTTAAAGCCTGCATTTCAATGACCACCTCATAGCACCTTCCTCATAGCACAGAGACTCCCACAGGAAAAAAAAAAGTTGGTGTTGTGCTTTGAAAATTGAATCAAGATTCACTAAGTTCTATTTCTATTGGTACTGTTTTATATAATTTTGGTAGGTGATGCCAGAAGAGTTAACCTTTTAAATTAAAAAAAAATGAGGTACTTATAACCACCAGCTATATAGCTGTCATTTACTGCCACATTTATCGCATTAAATTGTAGCAGATATTTCTGATTCTTATTCTTCCCTTCTCCCTATTAAAAATATGTTTGATAATTTAGCATACCTCCTTCTGGCGTTCCATGAAACTACAATCTCATTACAGACTTACAAGAATCATACATTTTCCCACCCATCAATTGAGAAACAGAAACGAATGGGTTAAGAAATTCTGTTTCTGCATCTCAAATGGTAAAAGCCATTGGCATTGAAAGCTCTCCTGTTCTGCTTGAGGCTGGTGGAGGATGTGGGGACCGAGAGGCACAGAGTGTACCCTGTCCCCAACCAGCTAATTGCCTACTTGCAGGCCTCTCGTCGTCCTACGTGCCAAGTGAAACCTCTACTCTCAGGGAAATTAGGAGACGGCCTGGGTGGTTTTCGGTTTTTAGAGATGCAGAGATCGTTTTTGTTTTTTCAGACTGATCTAAATCTGTGATGAGTTAGTGACAGTCTGTGTTAGGGAAGGTGGTTCTTTGAATCAAATGCTTGTGGGTCTTCAGAAGTAGACTGTGGATTTGATGGTGCCATCCCTGTGACAAAAGCTGCATATGTAATTATGGTTTTGCTCTAAATAGATTTGCTTTTGGACTATAAAGCATATCCCATTACTTCATGTTCTTGCTATCTCCAACCTAAAAACATAAATAAAAAAAATAGTAAATCCAAAATATCTCTAAGCACCATATGTGGGCTAACATTCTTTTAACGGTGTGTTACAATGTTTTCAAACAAGAATAAAGCTTACAGGTGAAGTTCCCTGTGCCAGGATTTGTGTGTATGCACGCGGTACTTCCTGCCTCTGTTCTCATCTGCCCCTTTATGTTGGTAATGGTTTCAAAGGGTCCATGAGAGAGTAAACCACAACACAGTCGACTTTTCAAATATCTATACAATATAGAAAGTCAGGGGCCAATGTAATTACTGGGTGATCTGCCAATGAGGGGACAGAGCCATTTCCCTTCCTTTAACAAGTACCCATACACACATCAGCCAACCACTCACAGTTTGAAAAACAAGGGGTTTTCTCGGTCCTTAGAGAGAATGCTGCTCCCTCTCCTTCCTTCCCCCAGCATCCTGCTGCTCCTCTGTAATCTTCAGATCAAAGGTCAGTTCCTCTCAGAAGCATCCATGCAAAGTTAAGAGCCTTTTCCTTCCACTGGACCCAGATTCTTTCTGTAATAGTTACTGTATTCTCTAATATGTTCTCAACCTTTCTTGGTTTCTCACTAAATAAATGTGCCAACAATACCTTCTTCAACTCGTTGCTCAGATGTACTTTTTTAGTGATGCCTACTCTGACCACCCAATTTACTTTTTATTCTTACAATGTGTTTCCCTACCTTTTAATTCTTTATTTCAGTTTCCCCACTCAATTTATTCCATAGCACTTATCTCCTTCTTTAATACTAATATAATGTACTTATTTATTATTGTCTATCTCACACCACTAGAATCTAAGCTCTATATGGTTCAGGATTTGTTAGTCACTGATGTAGCCCTAGAGTAGCAGTTCTCAACCTGTGGGTCAAGACCCCTTTGGGGGTCGAACGACCCTTTCACAGGGGTCGCCTAAGACCATCGGAAAACACATATATAATTACATATTTTTTTTGTGATTAATCACTATGCTTTAATTATGTTCAATTTGTAACAATGAAATTGGGGGTCACCACAACATGAGGGACTAACTGTATTAAAGGGTCGCGGCATTAGGAAGGTTGAGAACCACTGCCCTAGAGGGAGCACTTGATATATTGTAGGCATTCAATGGATATTTGCTGAATGCATTTATTAAATGAAATAGGGATAAGCAGTTATGCACCTAGACTGGACAAATGGCCCAGGTTGAATTTACTCTCAGCTGTATGACCTCTGATGATTTATTTCAAGCTTCTCATTTCCCAGATGTACCTACTATCGGGGAGGTAAACTTTACCTCTACCCTCTTAGGATCTCCTGCTGGGCTTGAGAATTAACTCGACATAAAGAAACACATACAACTTTAATTAATATACATTCCTCATAAGGAAACAGAGGCCCAAATGAGTGGCAAAGGCTACTGTCTTTATAGGAAGCTGTACAAAGAGAGACGATTGTGGACAAGTAAGTACATGTAGGGAAGCTGAAGGAAGGTAAGAATAACTTTTACAAGGTCTGTTTGTAAAGAATTCTCCTCGACTCTTGTGATAGGAATGTTTATTTCTCCTTGGTATAAGGAGGCCATCTTCCACATAGAAGTTTTATTTCCTGCTTTCTGGAAGAAAAGGGATAGGGAAGAGCATGGTTTTGTATCTTGTGTTTCTTCAGGTGCCTTTAGCTCAAAAGAGTTCTTGTGCCAAAGTGGCATATTTGAGGGAGGCATATCCTGCCACACTTTACTACCTCCTGGGGTTGTTGGGAGAATAAAATTCATGGTGCATGCAAAGCTTCAAGCCCATAGTTAATAATGATTATTGGTTGTGTGTAAAGTCAATTCACTCTTTCCCACGTGCACGTAAATTATACTTGATTCTCCCATTTTTAAAGACCATAACTACAAGTGTTACTACATAGTGGTTCCCAACATAATGAGTCTTCACTTTGAGTTGAATGGCTTTGATAAATACTAGCAATATGAGTTGAAAGCAGTTTAACAAGAATAAAATCAAATAGACACCATTCTCAAATATATCCCCAGTCTATGTAATTCATCTGAAAGGTCTTCAGAATTCTGTATGTATTATGCAGAAAGTCACTAGATCACAAACAAGAGTGGGATTGGCTTTGATCTGCATAGTAAATCTATGAAACAATAGTTAAGCTAATGAAATAATTCAGTCATTTCAACAAACGTTACATACCTTCCATGCCTTACACACAATGACATTGGTAAGATAGTAATAAAAGATGCAGGTTCTTCCTGTGGGAGCAATTGTAATATATCGTGCAGAGCTAAGAATAGAGAGGGGCCCTTAAGTTTGGGAGAGGAGTTAGGGTAGCAATCAGTGAAAAGACTCATTAGAAGAGAGGACCCAACCGGTTTGGCTCAGTGGATAGAGCGTTGGCCTGTGGACTGAAAGGTCCAGTCAAGGGCATCCCCAGTGGGAGGTGTGCAGGAGGCAGCTGATCAATGTTTCTAACTCTCTCTCTCCCTTTCTCTCTGTAAAAAATCAATAAAATATATTTTAAAAAAAAGAGCGGGCCAAAGACCCTACTAGACACCTTAAAGAAGATGTAAATGAGCATATAAAAAGACATTCTATATCATATGCCATCAGAAAGATGCAAATTAAAATAACAATGAGATACCGGTACACACCTATTAAATTAGCCAAAATCTGAAACACCGACAAAATCTAATTGTGGTGAGGTTGTAGGAACTCTCATTCATTGCTGGTGGGAATGCAAAATGGTACAGCCACTTTGGAAAACAGTTCTGCAGTTCTTGTTGTGTGTTTTTTTTACAAAACTAAGCATATTTTTACCATACGATCCAGCCATCTCACTCCTTGGTATTAACCCAAAGAAGTTGGAAACTTATACAAAATCTTGCACAAGAATATTTATAGCAGCTTTATTCATAACTAGAGGCCTATGCAGGAGGCAACCAATCAATGTGTTTCTCTCACATTGATATCTCTTTCTGACTTTCCCTCTCTCTTCTACTCTCTCTAAAAATCAATGGAAAAAATATCCTCGGGTGAGGATTGAAAAAAAAAAAAAGATGATCCTTCAGTTGGGCCGAGTTTAGCATGTTTTGTTTTTTATTTTCCCCGAAAATACAGATCATGGAGGCTGGATGTGTGGGTCCTATGATAAATATGAGATAGGGATTTGAGTTGCTCATGGAAGTTTGATGACAAAAATGATCCTAGAAGGTTAGAGACTTTGGAGATTTGCTCAGATGTGCGTAACTGGGAGAGCCTGCCTTTAATACAAATTGACAGTAATGGGCCTTTGGTCATCTCTGAATACGTGAACATCCTTCAGCAAAACTCACTCATGGTAATGTTTGATAAAGTTAGTTTAAAGGTAGATTTTTATTTGTGTTACTTGTACAGTCAATTACCACTATGTGATACATCTAGATTTTTATTTGTGTTACTTGTACAGTCAATTACCATGTGATACATTGGTACAAATGTTCACAGAGATTAAGAATAGACCCTGCTTCTCAAAATTCACTGGACACATGGTCCCTTCTGAGCCTTTGCCTTGTTCTGCAGCAGCCTCCCTACTGATCCCGAAATCTCTAAGCTGGATCTTTACCCTATTCTCTGGCCAGACGAGCTTGTACTGGTTGTGCATTCATATCACAAGTCCAAAAGCCCTCTTGATGCTTTCCCATCCAGTAGCAGAATATTGCTGTAATCCCACACAACAGCTGGAACATCCTTTTCTCATTTCTTTAAATTCCTGTAGCACTTGATGTCTCTACCATGTAATTTACATTTAATTATAAGTTGTTTTGCATCATTTAATAGTTGTTTCAAGTATGAATGTCTTGCCTTCCTAAGAAGGTTTCTTTTAAAAATTCCTTTAAGAATAAGTGCTCACTGCACAGACATGGAGTGAATCATGAACGCTAACTTCACTTCAAATGGACTTACCAATCATTCCAGCAAAGAAGGCCAGTCTGGCACAGAACTCATTCTTCTGACCTGCACGTGCTTAATATAGGTATAAATACACCTGAGTTAGTGGGAGTTTGTGAATGAATTCACTAGATTCCCATTAAGATGATGCAATTGTTTGTTTGTTGTTTTTTTAAAGAAACTGCTACATGACCAATAGATTTGGGAGTGGATGTTGGGGTTGGACAAGGGTAAAGAATCATGCAACAACTTAGTGTTGGAAAAATTTATGCCTTAGTCCAGTGGTTCTCGACCTTCTGGCCCTTTAAATACAGTTCCTCATGTTGTGACCCAACCATAAAATTATTTTCGTTGCTACTTCATAACTATAATGTTACAACTATTATGAATCGTAATGTAAATATCTGATATGCAGGATGGCCTTAGGCGACCCCTGTGAAAGGGTCGTTCGACCACCAAAGGGGTCGTGACCCACAGGTTGAGAACCGCTGCCTTAGTCTAATGAATAAATATGACTGTCCTTTGGGTATTCCTCCCTTTCCTACCTCCCCCCCCACCCCGGGCATAAATTCAAATGCTATCCATATTTGCGTTACCCCTATTTCAGCACTTAAGGCAGCTAACTTTGATGTCTTTTCATTTGCACTTATCACTTAGAACTAATCCTAGAACAGAGGTATAAATCCTAACCCATGGAACACTTGAGTTTATTGAAAATGAATGTGATTTAGGCTCTTTACTTTTATCTGCTCACTGAGTGACTGAATGTTAATATCATCACAGGGAAGTAGATGGACCAATAACTGCTCTGTGGACCAACCCTCTCCAGAGTCTTTATCAAAATGGAACCAAAGGCATTTTTTAATTGCTTCCTAATTAAAGTTTCATACCATTGAGTCCAATTATCTTTAAGGGTAAACATGAATACAAAATAAAACTGATTTGTTTCACTAAAATGTGCAAAGACTTGGGAATTTTATGTTACTTTAGTTTGACCTTGAAACAAATAGAAAATGCTGCTTAAAACATTTTTTAAAGGTTTATCATCTCTTATTTGGAGGGGGGGACTTAACTTTAATAACCATATTTAATAAATACCTCCATAAAAAGTTTATTAATAGAAAAAAGAACCAAAATTTATAAATAATGCTGAGAAAAAAAAGTGAAAATCATCCATAAGTATAAATATTTTTCATATAAAATATTAAAATTAAGAGTTATTTGGTAAAGAGTCTGGACATTTGTGTGAAGTGCCTCCGATTTCATTGGTTTATTTTATTATGTGACTAGCTTGTGAGAACAGAGATTTGCATTTCTAGAGGCAATTTGCTCTTGGTGTTATTTTTAAAATTAAGTCTTTGGTTAGGTTATGAATATAAAACATGAGAATATATGATGGTTATTTTTTCATGAATTTGAGACCTCAGTTATTTCTTATTTTTGTTTTTTTAATTACCATATTCTTTCAAATGTCCAGCTCCTCATTACTTTTCCCCTCTCAGATACTTTTTTCTTTATTATTTTGTTGCAAAAGAGAGTCTTATATAAGAGTGACCAAAACAAATGTTTTTTTTATTTTTTTTTTTTTTTACTATCTAATCATATTTATGATTTTCCTAGGTGTTCATATTCTATCTTCACAGCTAAGTTATGCTTATATGCATGCATACAAGTCCTTCGGTTGATCTCTTACCCCCCTCCCTCCTGCCCCCCAACCCTCCCTGGCCTTCCCGCTGCCTCAAACTGATTGTCAAACTGCAGCGGGAAAACAAATGTTTTTAAATGAACTTTTCAACAGTGTTTGTTAATTGCTTCTTGAACAATTGAAGGATTTTACATTAGAGTAATATGCCTTTTGAGGGTAGACAACTCTTTTTCTTGTAGTTTCCCTGGCTTGTTCAAGATCCATCCCTTATCTTTGTTACGTAAGAGCATTCAGTTCACATCTGTAGATAATCAGCATAATGAAGCATTGCTACAGGGCCATTTGAAGGAAGAAAGAAATAACCTTTACATTAAGCAGCGGTTCTCAACCTGTGGGTTGCGACCCCTTTGGCGGTCGAACGACCCTTTCACAGGGGTCGCCTAAGACCATCCTGCATATCAGATATTTACATTATGATTCATAATAGTAGCGACATTACAGTTATGAAGTAGCAACGAAAATAATTTTATGGTTGGGTCACAACATGAGGAACTGTATTTAAAGGGCCAGAAGGTTGAGAACTACTGCTAGAGTATTTGTTGTGCAAATATTTGTTGTGTTGGGATAAAACTTGAGTACATTTATTAAATATCAATAACATTCATTTGCTTATTATTTATTCATTGGACAAATATTATTTTTGCATCTGCTATGCCACAGACGTTCATTCTTCCAAGTTTTAAAATTGCAATCATTCTATTTTTATAATTTATTATGAAACAAAGTACTGGGGTTTATCTTTCTTTCCCATTGGGTTTTGGGAGTATAGCATAAAGCTTGTGAGAATGGGCTCTGGAATCTGAGAACCTATGAAAATCCCAGCTCCAATGCTTTCTAGATGTGTTACTTGGGCAAGTTAATGAACATCTCTAAGCCTCACTTATTTCATCTTTACAATGGGGATAATAATAGCACTCACCACACTTGCATCTTCTGAAGAGTAAATTAGAAAAGGCACATATAGCACATTGTACTGGTTTGGCAGGTAAGAAAGCACTCAATAGATGCAGATACCCATGAGGTGTACTCAAAGTAAACATGGACAGTGAGAGAGACACCACCATCTGGACCAGTGGTTCTCAACCTTCTGGCCCTTTAAATACAGTTCCTCATGTTGTGACCCAACCATAAAATTATTTTCGTTGCTACTTCATAACTGTAATGTTGCTACTGTCATGAATCGTAATGTAAATATCTGATATGCAGGATGGTCTTAAGCGACCCCTGTGAAAGGTCGTTCAACCGCCAAAGGGGTCGCGACACACAGGTTGAGAACCGGACTGGACTGTTGTGTTATAAACAAAAACCCTAAAACTGGGTCTGGCCATGGTGAAGGGAACAGATGCCCCGAGTGCCTTCTAGAATGTGTTTTTCACTATATGTCTAAGCTGTGATGAATGTCATTAATATCATCTCTCCTTCTATTTTAGGTAAGTACGTCACTATTTTTGAAGTTCTATGCAGATGGGGTAAGTCTTGCTGTTGGAGCTTTTCATTTTGATTTACATACTTGGAAAACCTGGACCAGACAATGTGCTCATCATGGTCAGACAAATTTATTTAATTCAACCAGGGATCTGGAAAGATAACAGCATTCCCCACATGCATTCCAACTCCGTTTCAAATCACTGGCAGAAAAAAAATATATACTCATTATTTTAAATTGGATAACATTTTATATTTAACATAATAATTGAAGATTGAGTTTTTTTACTCTATCAGCAAATGGCAGAGTATTTGAAAGACTTTAGAATAGCAAAAATGATTTCCTTTATTAGCAATTATAAAAACCTCGCTGAAGAAAAGAGACAGACTTTATTTTTCTGTTTGCAAAGGGGGAGTCATTGTTTTTTCAGTTCATAAGGAGCAATTATTCCATGGTTAGATTATATTAATGAGATATAATTTTGTACCAAATAGAAAAGGTGGGCAGTGGTCCCACAAGACCATGTGTGCAGAACATTGCAGTGAGAACTCCTGTATTGATCGAGAGTTCATGTAGTTAATATAGTATTTCTATAGATGGCTATAATCTAGTCTCATAGAAGCTTGAATTGGAATAAATGATCTTAAATCCCAATAAGAGATCTAGTATAGACCTAAGTTGGATGTGAAAGATGATCAAGCTTTGAAACAGTTCACAAAAGGAATTTATGAGATCTTTGGTGAATTTTAAAAACTATATAGACTATTTTATATGTATTAGGAAATTAAGATTTATCCTGCCTTGGGGCAAAGTATTAAATTGACTTGTTATTCTCAATGATAAAGCCCAAGTTTGCTCCTCCAGCTTCAATTTCCACTAGTTATACCATATATACTCTATACTCTGTTATTCTTATTCTCCCAAGAAGCCAATGCTAAATTGAGATTAGAAATGAAAGGCTTTTAGGAAACCCCCAAGTAAAAGAAAATAGAGAGGAAGCCAGATAATGTTGAGTGATACAAATTTTACCCTAATCGAAGAAGAGATAGATAGATAGATGATAGATAGATAGATAGATAGATAGATAGATATGATATATAGATAGATGATAGATAGATAGATAGATAGATAGATAGATAGATAGATGATAGATGTTAGGTGAAAGCTTTGTAGATTGGGTTAAGCCATCTGGGAGTCCTCAAGCCAAAATCAACTATCAAAGGAGCCCTGTGTTTCTTGGGAATTGATCTGCCTCACTGTCTCTACTGTGCTCTGTTGTTGCCTTGGAGCAGGTCCTGGGAGGAATGGCCATAGCTCAAAAGCTGCAGTGGATTTCTGAGCCAGCAGCTGGGGGTCTTTGGCCAATTATGGTCTCAATGGTTAGAGGTCCGAAGTGCATTCTTGTGACCACCACACTTAGGCTCCTCTGTCTTGGTTCTTCCTTTCTCTGTTACAATCCCTCTCCTACCATCATTTTTGATCCACATCCTACTCATTTCTCATGTCCAAATCACTTGTTACTTTCTTCATGATTTGGACAAGCAAGTGGCTAGTGACTACTGGCTCTCCTTTGAAATTTTGTGATTTTTTGTATTTTCCTATGGTATTTGTTGTTTTTTTATTATCTAGTTGTTCAAAATAATTATTGAAAGTTGTGTTTATACTAGATGTTTTTCTATGGCTAGGTAACATTTTGAAAAGCTTATAATACCTAAATAATACCTAAAAGCATGCAGTTATCTTAAATAGTTACAGTTCAATGATCAAAGTCAACAAATTAACACTGATACAATGCTATTATCTAATCTAAAGACCTTATTTCTAATTTCAGTAATTGCCCCAATAATATTCTTTATAGCAAAAGAAGATACAATGCTTTGAAATTAGTTGTCATGTCTTCTTAATACCCTTGAAATTGGAATAGTTTCGGACACTTGATTTCATTATATTGATGTTTTTGAAGAATGCAGGCTAATTGTTTTGTTGGCTGTTCTTCAGTTTGAGTTTTATATTTCCTTGTGAATTGTACGATGCTTTCATACAATTTTGGGAGGAATGTTATAGGAATGATTCTGAGTTCTTGTATCTTGTATTAGTTCCATTACTGCAATATTAATTTTCATCATGTGGTTAAAGGGAGATCTGCCATGTTTCTCCACTATAAAGTTATTATTTTTCCCCTTTGTAATTAACAAGTAACTTATAGAGCGATACTTTTAACCATGGAAATATCCTGTTATTCCTCAGGTTTTTGTCCAATAGTTAGAATTCTTCAGTGATTGCTGCTTGAATCAGTATTAAAGGTGGTTATTTCTTCTTCACTGATTAGTTGGCTTTCTGTTTATTTGGGACAGCATTCTCTTCCTGTTTGTTTGTTCATTTGTTTGTCTTTTTCGCATAAACTTGTGGACTTTGTATTTAGAATATTATAACACAGTGGTTCTCAACCTTGGCTGCACATTAGAATCACCTGGGAATCTTTTTAAAATCCTGATTTCTGAGCCTCATCCTCCGGAAATTTGAAACAGAACTTTCGGAGGATGAAGCCCAGAAATCAGGATTTTAAAAAGATTCCCAGGTGATTCTAATGTGCAGCCAAGGTTGAGAACCACTGTTATAACCCTTTAATATTACTAGTTAATATCATTATTTATGTAGATGCTCATACTGTCCCATATTTGGACAGTAGAAGCTATTTCTACTTGGCTTCATTGTCATTTGACATCTTCCTAGAATTCCTTGAACATTTTCTTAATTTTTGGCACAAGATATCTAAGACTCTTATACTTTTCTCTGTCCCAGCCTTGAAGTTAGCTACTTTTCTAAGGATTCCTTATTCCTTTAAGTAGAAAAAAATATATTTAGAAACAAAAATTGGCCGGAGGTTCAGTTAATTTGTTTTAGTTTATAAGTTTGTTTCACCTAGGACTGAATCAAACAATATGGGTGTTGTCAATTTCTATTTGTATGTTTAAAATATGATGTTAATAATTTCATTTTTTACTACAATAAGAGTTGCCTAGCACCATTAACTACCCAACCAAGATAGGTGTCCATTGTTTGTAGGTTGACTTAATCAGAATATCTGCTCAACACTGTCTTGGACCAAACTTCAGGTTAATCTGGAAAAAGTAAGGATAAATGTTGGTGCATGAATATTTTCAAACATATTCCTGAATGAATTCCAAATACATGTGTGGGTTTCTGGGTTTTGATATCATTTGATACGGTTATTTGTACCTCATATCATTTTCATTAGTGTGGTTGATCAAAATTGAAACCTAAAATCATCTCATTGTTTATCTGTATATTTATTTTTTCATGCTTTTATTACAAAAAGATACTTAGGCTGTCTTAAGAAAAGGACTATGGAAAACTAAGTCACAAAACACAATGTAAAAGAATATATTTTGTATTTGAAGTTAACTTTTAATCTGAGCTTCCTCAAAAACATGGTAAATAGGGAACCTTGATAATATTTATGTCTTCATGAGAAAAAAATCCTGTAATTAATTCTAAGAATTTTCATTACTTCTTAGTATCACTTCAGGAAACAGAGCAATAATGTATTTAATAGCAATTTTATGGAAGTTACACAAAAGCATATTATTCATAATTTATTCAATATGAGTAAATACAAGTGTTCTTATACTTAGTCTCGATATAAATCTAGCTATTAAACCATTATCCTATGTAAGAACTTCTCTAGGAATTTAAGGCCTGATGACTTGATATTGGGAAATTGCTTACTTATTATACATGGCCAGATGGCTTTTCAGCCTTGCCATTAGATTATCTCTCATATATCACTTGTCTCAACCTGACTTGGCAGGAACTTGATTACAGAAGTGAGATGGCTGTCAGCTTGACAGTTAGCTCTTTGTCCAGAGTGTGAATAATCTGGACTTTCTGTGAGAGTAAGATCCAGAGGGTTTGTATTACAGGATTATCGTTATAATCAGGAAATGTTTATGGAGGCAAGATAACCACAGATGAATTTGATTACGTATTTGGAGGACTTGCAATGGAATTTCTTTCTATTTCTAATGTGGCCACACGTAATAAAATAAACAGGAAAGGGTCTTTTTTTTCTTTTTAAAATGGAAAAATAATAGTTGTATCAAGATAATCGGTTATATTTAAGTTGGTATGGAAAAACATCCTTCCTTTAAACCATTGTTACCACAATACTCAAGTACTCCAGCCTAGAAAATATTCCTTGGTTGGGTCAGCAACTTTGGAATTAAACGTTATTGTCCCCTTTTAGCATATGGCTGTACAAATGGGAATTGTGTTGTTAGAAGAGAAGCTGATCATGTAACATATCATGGGTTAAAAATAAATGTTGAATTTTTCTATTATTGTTGTTTGTTGCCAAATTAGAGAAAAGAAATGAAGGAAACAACCTTGTTTCTGAGTTTTCTTTGAGATTAATTTGAAAATTAACCAGAAATAGACTGGAAACGTTAGAAAGATCAGTAATGCCCAGCCTAAGTAAGGACTAACGGAATGGGCACACATGTACTTTTTAAAGACTATAAATTGGATACACTGACAAAAGTAATTTTAACCCTGCATATCAAAAGACTTGAAATATGAATACAGTTTAGATGTAGCAACTTCTTTTTAAAGAATTTATCATCAGGTAGTAATTAGAGAAGTGGGGAAAATGATTGTATAAGGATGCTCATTAATGACTTATTGATAATTGTCAAATATCTGGGAGTGAATATACATTAATAGCAGACAATTTAAAATATGGTGCTTTCATATATTTACAAAAATGATGACAGATATTAACATTACAATTTGTCATAAAACTATATAATGCAATTATTCACACATTGTAAATATGCATGCTAAGAATATGAAAACAAATCTATTCAATAGGATCATATAATTTTACTTGAAACCTTTTTTTATGGGAGTCTTCTAACATAAACACAAGTGGAGACAATAGTATTATGGACCTAAGTTACCAGTTCCATCATCCAGCTCTAGCTCTATCAGCTCTATAGTTGCAAATATTTTTCTCCCATTTTGTGGGTTTTCTTTTCACTTTCTGGGGAGTGTCCTTTAAAACACAATTTTTAAAAAAATTTATGCCGAAACCGGTTTGGCTCAGTGGATAGAGCGTTGGCCTGCGGACTGAAAGGTCCCAGGTTCGATTCCGGTCAAGGGCATGTACCTGGGTTGCGGGCACATCCCCAGTAGGAGATGTGCAAGAGGCAGCTGATCATGTTTCTCTCTCATCGATGTTTCTAACTCTCTATCTCTCTCCCTTCCTCTCTGTAAAAAATCAATAAAATATATTAAAAAAACTTTATGAAGTCTAATTTATCTATTTATTCCTGTTGCTTGTTTTGGGTGTCATATCTAAGAACCTGTTGTCTAATTCGAAGTCACAGAGAATGATTTACACCTATGCTTTCTTTAGAGTTTTATAGTTTTAACTCTTATGTCTTTAATCCACTTTGAGTTAATTTTGCAAATAGTATGAGGAAAGGGTACAGTTTCATTCTTTTGCATGTGAATATCCAGTTGTCCAAATTGTTCAGCCAATTGTTGAACAATGTTCTTTGTCTCTGTAGAACTTTCCAAGGGGGGAAACCTGGACAAAATCTTCCAGGACAGTGTGGGCATCTAAACTGGCCCAGGAGAGTGTATCTTATCTTATTGATATCTGCATTATACTATGATAAAACTAGAAATAGGGTGAGGTACTTTTTTCTGACAATGAGAACACTTTGGTTCCATGTGGAGGAATGCTTTACTCTTTAAATAGCATGCCATTATTAGTATGCCATCTAATTTTTTCTTCTGTATTTTTAAGTATTCAACATTTTACTAGCATCCTAGCAGGGTATGTAAATATATTTTACAGTGCAATATTTAGAATTATGTTTCAAAAATCTCATTAATTTTTAATGCACCAAAGACATGGTTCATTGATATTAAATGTTACATGTAGAGACATTTGTTTTGGAAACTATATGACTACAACAATGATAGGTTGAAGTTAAGAAATGACCATAGGAAAGTGAGAATGTGATGTTAATATTGTTATAACCCACATTGTTAGTAATGACTACGAATAATGTTGTACATAGAAAATAACTGGGTAAAGTTCCTGCCTAAGTGATTTCTATTCTATTTCCCTTCTTTCAATTCTAATGTGTATTGAATTAAGTACAGAATTCCTTATTGTAATACTGTATCCCTGGTCTAGAGGAAAATGCACAGATGTGATTTCCTATCTGATCACTAGATGGCATCATTTCCCCCCATTGAATTCACTGCTCAGAAATTTGCAAGTGCAATCACATAGAAGCCTGAAATATGAAACAATTGTACTTCCCACAGGGTTTTGACTTATTAAATTCATGAAAGCAACAATTAGCACATATTATTTTGCATTCAAAAAGGGGTTAATGATTGGGTTTGTAGGCAATATCAAGAAAATCATTACTAGGACAACTGTGAAGTATGCCTTTAGGAGGTAATTTAAAAGGAGATCTGTTTTGCTTTTTAAAAACATCAGAAACTAGGGAACATCTTTCACCTGTTGGGAAGACTTGGTCCTAGTCAATGAGCCATGTGTTAATGAATAGAAATACTGGCCAGTGTTGTAAAGTTACATAGTCATTTTCTGCAAACAAGTAAAAGATAAATTTCATGCTGCCCAGTCAGAGGGACTCAGTCATGGGCCACCCGAAAAGCCTTGCCAGATCCCTCCGATACAGGGATGTGTCTAGACTCTCTAGTGTTCATTTAACCTTCCTGAGCAAAATTAACACTTGTTAAGGTGGAGTGGAAGACTTCTCTGTAGGAAGTGCTGTTCATGCTTACATAAAAGTGCAGACTGTGAGAAGAGTGAGTTAACAGGGACTCAGAGGATATTTTTCAATGCCCTTCTTTTAGAGATGGAGGAAATATGGATGTAGCTATTTCATGTACTTAAGACATTAGTAGGCCAAAGCCACATTGCATTTGTGGCTCATTTTCATGTTATGATTTCAAAGCTATTTGTCAATAAGTGCATATGTTCAATGGCTACAGTTTGGGCAGTTGAGGAATTGCTATCTCATAATATTAAACGTCCTTCCCTTTCTCTTCTGGCACTTGAAAAAATTACTGTTTTACAGAGTTTTACTGTTGGCAGAGATTTTAAATACCATATATAACCCTTTCATTTTACATATGTAGTGATTACATCCTAGAGAGATTAATTTGTATGCATATTAGACTTTTTGTATCACATCATGTTGAACAATTCCCTTTGTGAACTTAGAGATAAAAATCTGCAGTAATAAAAATTAAAATAGATTATACAAAAAGAATTACTGATAACAATGTTTCTAAGAGTGGCAATTTTAATTTGTTGTTAGTATTTTAAGGATCTATGCATAAATCCAATTATAAATCTTTATAATAATGTAGCCAACTATTTAGACATTTGAAAGCAGTAGAGTCAGGTTATTATCAAACTTTAGAACTGGGTTTTCCTTCTTTGGCTTATTGGCTGCATTGAATCCTTGTGTTGTGGGTGGTGTAAACTTTTTATTTCTTCTTTTAGGAGTGGCTCTGGGGACTCACTAGATAAATGCTTGTTGGTTTTCCATAATTATCTCTGAGCTTTAGTGGTTTCTGGTTTTGGCCCCTCTTCCCTTTCTCCAGCTTTAATCAGAAGTTCAGAATGGTTTCCAGTTGCAAAAAGAATTCTAAATCCAACTTACCATCTAGCCTCTGTGTGGTCTTGGCAAACACGTTAGGCATGGCCAGGCCTGATGTTGCTGGCAGAAATGATGCTCTGCCTCATCTTGGACTTTGCCTTTTTGCCTGAAGACTCGACAAGATTTAGGGAGAGTCAGTATCTGAAACAACTTATCTCCAAGTGTGTGCTTTAGCAATATGGAGTAACTCAGATCTTTTAAAGATCATGAGTTTAGGAATGCTATACTTAAATGGAAGTTCTCTTAGAAACGAAGGCTTTACTCATTTATAACATATCTGAGGACAAGGAATTCTAGCATTTGTTTGAATACTCCATGGATAATGCTTTTAATGGGAAAGGTATTTTTAATAGGAAAATAATAAGCAATGTGTGGTTTCTCTTTATTGTTTGGAAAGATAACTAATTATCATGGTGGTTGTCTTTGTCAACCCCTATGTACTATTTTGTATATTCATCTTCTACCATTCACTCACTCCACACTCAGTTCCATAATTAGAAAGGAATCACACAAGCTACACAGGGGTTAGTTATCCTTCCCTGAGATAGAGGACTTGCTAGGTCTTTCACATAGTGATCTGCTGCCTGGTTGCTCTTTGGATCTCTGTTAATTTCTTTGTTTGATCTCCCAACTCAAAGGAGGCTGGTCAAAGTCTTGCTATGAGCTTTAACTAGAATGGGAACCTGACCTCAATGTATGCATTGCTTCTTAGATTGAAAATTGGTGAGGGTCATGTGAACCAGGACAGGATCACTGTCAGTATTGAACTCTGCTATAGTTTTCAGGTAAAATAGCCAGAGCTCACACCTCATTTCACTCTATCTTTGGAAATACTTTGTACAAGGAAGTATGTGTTGAAAGCTTGTGGATGTATGCCCTTTGAAATTCTCACTAGAATGGTAACTAAAAAAGCCATGTTGATCATTGCAGTGACCAAGTCAAACAAAAATATTAATATTAATACCTGACATAGAAGGTTTTTTTCCCATCTTCTTTATTATGTTTCTCTTTAAAAATTCCAGAATCCATATATGGTCACTATATACACTGCAAAATTGGAAGGCCTAATAGAATCAGAAACTGCTTATTAGTTAATTACTATTTAAATACTCCACATAAAGGCATAATTTGAAATAAATTCTTATGTAAATGTTGATCAATGAATTGCTCTTTGACTCATGCTGAAGTCACCTGGCTATTCCTTACAAGGCTAGTTTTACACAAAATTGTTCCAGTTCAACTATTTCAGGAGTGTTGCTGTAGTATGCTAGGCACAATAGATTGCCAATGGTTTGCTGAGCTTCCTGGCCTAGGACGTTGCTTTTTAGCACTTAGTACTTCATATTTCAAATAAAGGGAATTATCCATTAGACCTTGATATTACAACTAATGTCTTTTATTTCTTTTAGACACTCACTAAATATGTTAAGTAATGTCTGATTCTATTATGTCTTCTGAATTTGCGTCCATATTTCAAAATAGTCAGTGACCCTCAGCAGGCCTGTTTTTAAGTAGCTGAACTAATTCTAATGGACAATCACCAGCATTGACCATAAACGTGATAAACATAAGTAGAATCTCAGAAGGATGCCTTATAAGCATACTGTGAATATGTAGCATTAAAAAGTGTGAAGATAATGCTTTCCATTATACATAGCATGTTAGCCTTTACACTTGCTTTTACATATTCATCTGCTTTAAAATTTTGTTAATTTTAATTATTCTATCACAGAGTCAGGGAAGGTATTATCCTCTCTTCCCTTTTACACAGGAGTACCTGATTTCATAGACTTGAAATATTTGTTCAGTATCAGTTAATAAATGCCAAAGAGATTTGGGCTTCTGTGGTGATCATCTACAACAGCGATTCTCAACCTGTGGGTTGCGACCCCTTTGAGGGGGATCAAATGACCCTTTCACCGGGGTCGCCTAAGACCATCGGAAAACACATATATAATTACATATTGTTTTGTGATTAAATCACTGTGCTTTAATTATGTTCAATTTGTCACAATGAAATTGGGGGTCACCACAACATGAGGAACTGTATTAAAGGGTCACGGCATTAGGAAGGTTGAGAACCACTGATCTATAGTCTTAAAGATTATTTATTCTTGCCCTGGCCAGCGTGGCTCAGTGGTTGAGAATTGACCTGTGAATCAGAAGGTCACAGTTCAATTCCCAGTCAGGGCACTTGCCCAGGTTCAGTAGGGAGCGTGCAGGAGGCAGAGAATCAATGATTCTCATTATTGATGTTTCTATCTCTGTCTCCCTCTCTCTTCCTCTCTGAAATCAATAAAAAATATATTTTAAAAAGATAGATTTATTCTCATGCCAACTGATAAAAATATAAAGTGTCTATTTGAACTTGATTCTTGTAATTGTGAAATTGCCAAAGCCTCCAGGTAAAGGAGCCCCCAGAGCAGGGCTGGATCAAAGACAAGTTGTCTTCTGAACTATAATGAAAATGTCTGGTAGGGGAGCTGGCGAGCCTAGTGAAATGGCAATGTGTGTGTTCTGCTAATCAGCCCTCACTTGGCAAATCAAATTTTTGAATTGGACACATTCACATTTGTATGTAATATTCACTCACATTGTCTGTTTCATGGAATTATCCTGCTTTGCTGTTCATTTTGGCATTTCCTAAGCTGTAGCCTGACCCAGACAAACACATTATTTATCTGCACTCCTCTAGGCCCTGCCTCACACATGTATGCTTAAGGCATACAATGAAACCCAATGCTGGCGATCTGGAAGAGGTTACTGCAGTTCATCATGCAGAAAAGAGCTTGAGTATCAGACATAGATTTCACTCTGACGTCAGGGCTGGCCAATAGCATCTGTCACACCCCAACACAGTTAGGCTAATCATAAGCCATCGCTTTCATTCTTAGAATCCAAAGCTCAGGAGGGTTCAGGGAGAAAATACGTAAGGGATTATGGACCTTGTACAATTCAGTTGCTTACTCTGTGAAAATCAGACAATCAGGAGTCTTTCTCAGGAACAGCATGCCATGTTATGCATTTCTATGAAAAAAAAGGCGGGGAATGTTGGAGTCTGCAGTCACTGAAGCAAGGAAGCCTCATGTTCGCTTCCAGCTGCCTGGCTGCCGGCCGCCATCTTGGCTGACAGTTAATTTGCATAAGGATATGCTGATTAGCCAATGGGAAGGGTAGCGGTCGTACGCCAATTACCATGTTTCTCTTTTATTAGTGTAGATTACTATTTAAATACTCCACATAAAGGCATCATTTGAAATAAATTCTTATGTAAATGCTGATCAATGAATTGCTCTTTGACTCATGCTGAAGTCACCTGGCTATTCCTTACAAGGCTAGTTTTACACAAAATTGTTCCAGTTCAACTATTTCAGGAGTGTTGCTGTAGTATGCTAGGCACAATAGATTGCCAATGGTTTGCTGAGCTTCCTGGCCTAGGACGTTGCTTTTTAGCACTTAGTACTTCATATTTCAAATAAAGGGAATTATCCATTAGACCTTGATATTACAACTAATGTCTTTTATTTCTTTCAGACACTCACTAAATATGTTAAGTAGTGTCTGATTCTATCATGTCTTCTGAATTTGCATCCATATTTCAAAAAAGTCAGTAACCCTCAGCAGGCCTGTTTTTAAGTAGCTGAACTAATTCTAATGGACAATCACCAGCATTGACCATAAAAGTGATAAACATAAGTAGAATCTCAGAAGGATGCCTTATAAGCATACTGTGAATATGTAGCATTAAAAAGTGTGAAGATAATGCTTTCCATTATACATAGCATGTTAGCCTTTACACTTGCTTTTACATATTCGTCTGCTTTAAAATTTTGTTAATTTTAATTATTCTATCACAGAGTCAGGAAAGGTATTATCCTCTCTTCCCTTTTACACAGGAGTACCTGATTTCATAGACTTGAAATATTTGTTCAGTATCAGTTAATAAATGCCAAAGAGATTTGGGCTTCTGTGGTGATCATCTACAACAGCGATTCTCAACCTGTGGGTTGCGACCCCTTTGAGGGGGATCAAATGACCCTTTCACCGGGGTCGCCTAAGACCATCGGAAAACACATATATAATTACATATTGTTTTTGTGATTAATCACTGTGCTTTAATTATGTTCAATTTGTCACAATGAAATTGGGGGTCACCACAACATGAGGAACTGTATTAAAGGGTCACGGCATTAGGAAGGTTGAGAACCACTGATCTATAGTCTTAAAGATTATTTATTCTTGCCCTGGCCAGCGTGGCTCAGTGGTTGAGAATTGACCTGTGAATCAGAAGGTCACAGTTCAATTCCCAGTCAGGGCACTTGCCCAGGTTCAGTAGGGAGCGTGCAGGAGGCAGAGAATCAATGATTCTCATTATTGATGTTTCTATCTCTGTCTCCCTCTCTCTTCCTCTCTGAAATCAATAAAAAATATATTTTAAAAAGATAGATTTATTCTCATGCCAACTGATAAAAATATAAAGTGTCTATTTGAACTTGATTCTTGTAATTGTGAAATTGCCAAAGCCTCCAGGTAAAGGAGCCCCCAGAGCAGGGCTGGATCAAAGACAAGTTGTCTTCTGAACTATAATGAAAATGTCTGGTAGGGGAGCTGGCGAGCCTAGTGAAATGGCAATGTGTGTGTTCTGCTAATCAGCCCTCACTTGGCAAATGCGCTTGACGGGGACCTCAGGCTGCACCCCCTACCCTGGCGCCCGGCCAGGCCACCTGAGGCTGCGCCCCCCATCCGGTGGGGCTTGATGGGGGTGGGGCCAGCTGGGTCTGGATCTCACCCAATGGGGGTGGGACCAGCCGGGTCTGGGTCTCGCGCAACTTCGAGGAGCATGTGGGTGGGCAGGGACTTGACTCTGATTCCCGTGGCGCACCCCAGACTCTGACAGGAGGAAGATTTTCATATACATTTTACTAATTTTCTTTCATCTCTGACACTTCTATTATAGAGAAAGGGCAAATAGCAATATTAAAATATTTCCTCTAATTAATTCCCTTTTAATGTGCATGCATTTCGTGCACTGGGCCACTAGTATATATACATAAAAGAATATTATAATAGTGATAGAGGGAGGGCAGCAAAGGGTTATATATGTGCATAAGATTAGTGAAGGTCATTCCAAGGGCAGAAAGAAGCTCTAGCTGCTGCATCTTAAAAAGTTCTGGAAAGAGATCAGACCTTGGGTTTGGGAAGCAGTTACACCAGCCTTGGGTCACACAGCAGGGGACGCTGGGGCTAGCCTTCCTGACCCACCTTGGGTCATGTGGGTGGTATGAACAGGACCCAGAAGGAGCTGAGCATCAGGTGGGGAGGAGGGGAGGTGTTGAAAGGTGGTTCCCCATCATAATTGCAGAGTGAACCACCAGTCAGAGAGATCTAAGGTTAGCATCTCGCCCTCTTGGACTATCAGCCTCTGCTCCAGTGCTGGGGCGTTCTTAGGAGAGATTTCCTTTTTGTTGGGATAGCCTGGTGGTCACACTTCTCCAGTGCACACCTTACTGCCATTAAGAATGATGGGAATGTTATCTGATAGTCAGCCTTCCTTCCCCTTCAGAGAACTGAAAATCCCTTCCTTTCTCCTATTTTCACACATAATACCATTTTTCTTATTGCATTTGTGTGTGTGTGTTTTTAAATCCTTTCCTGAGGATATGTTTTTATTGAGGAAGAGAGAGAGAGAGAGAGAGAGAGAGATTGAGATTGAAACATCGATGTAAGAGAGAAACATCAACCAGTTGTCTCAGCCAGGGATCAAACCCACAACCTAGGTATGCGCCCTAACCGGGAATTGAACCTGTAACCTTTTGGTGTATGGGAGGACACTCCAACCAACTGAGCCACCCAGCCAGGGCCCCACACACCACTCTTCTATTTTCTTCTTATACCCTGTGGATGGCCGTGACTACCTTCTAGCATGTGCATCCCCCACTTTGGCTCTATGCCTATCAGAGGAATCATTCTGAAATAAACCTACATTTTTAAAGTCCTTTAGTAGCTCTCAATGACATTAGAAAAAAATCTAAATTCCTAACGTAAAGAAGACAAGGCTGTTCATGAACTAAGCATTGACTACTTCTCAAAGCTAAACTAAAATAATATGTATGAAAGCTTTTATGAAATGATTTTCACATGTCTAAATATTAAATGATTTGTACTTTAAAAACATGTATTAATACATAGTGCCTTGGTCAGTCACTGTTATACTTGTGCTGTAGGCTAAACAGGGGTGATATGACAGCCAGACTATATGCCATGAAATGTCTACATCACTCTCGCCACAAGAATGTCAAATAAAGATAATTAATTTTCCTGGAAGGAATGGAATTAAAATGCATAATCGGTGTCTATAGCATTTATATATACAGTCCTTGAGAACTTAGTGAGCAAAAAAGAATAAATTGTTGGTAGTAGCATCAAAACTTTCATTGACACTACAAATTTTTTGTCAAAAACATGAGTGTTCCTAAAGTACCCCAGTACGAAGGAAATGTTTTTAAAAACAGGCAAACCTTGGCTGCTTTGGCTTCAATTTTAAAACAAAGCTCCACATCCTCCTTATTATATGACAGAGGTGGGGAAAGGAGACATTTCCTGCATGTGTGTTGAGATGAGAGGAGCTTAAGAGAGGAACAGAGCTGGATGTTATGTTATCCTGTTAACCTTTGTCAGGTGCCCTTCTGGCTCGACACGGTTCAAATTTCTGCCGTATATTTTGATACTTTCTATCTCCATAGCAGTTGCTCAGGAATATGTTGCCAATAACGACACTGAAAATGAAATTAATTTATAAATAGATCCTCCTGCTTCATATATGTCATTATTTAGGAGATTATATGAGGTTCTATGAGAGATTGAACATATGGTGAAAATAGTTTATTTTCTCAGAAAAACATAAGTTGTTAGAAATATGAAAATATAACTAAGCAAGCATCAGACAGATTAAATAAAGTGATTATTCAATATTTATTGCATATGGCAAGGAAAAGATAAAGTTGATTTTCTGTTTGAAAATATCAGTGTAAATAAGCAAATGGGTAATTTCTAAATCTTATTTTCTAGGTGATTATAAAATAAATAAATCTGTTCTAAAATATTAAGGAGACAAACAGTGAAGTTTAATATGAAGTACTAACTCATAATGAATCCTTTTTTTAAAACGTAGGGTTAACACTTGCCAACTTAAAATCTAATCTTTTATTGAACTAACAAGCAAAATAGTGACAGACTGATAGAGAGAGAGCAGGCTGACAGCTGCAGGGGTGGGGTGGGGGACAGTGGGGGAGTGGAGGGATTGAGCAAAAAATTTAAAAAGAGAGAGAAAAAAAACTCATGGACAGGGATGGCAGTGTGGTGATTGCCAGGGGGAGGGGTTGTGGAGGGAGGTGGAGGAGGATATAGGGATAATGAGGGAGGGAAACTTGACTTGGATGGTGAACACACAATACAGTGTACAGATGATGTATTGTAAAATTGTGCACCTGAAATCTGTATAATTTTGTTAATCAGTGTTACCCCGATAAAGTCCATAAAAAGGAAAAAGTTATTTATAAAAATTTTTAAATGTCTATTTGTACATATATCTCCTTCATTAAAAGGGTTTGGGTAGAATGAGAAAGTCTGCAATCTATAAACTCTGTTTTGAAGGAAGAAAATTAATATTAAATAGCAGGCCCCGCTGTCATGGCTCGGTGATTGAGCATCAACCTATGAACCTGGAGGTCACGATTTGATTCCTGGTCAGGGCACATGCCTGGGTTGTGGGTTCAATCCCCAGTGTGGGGTGCAGGAGGCAACCTATGAACCTGGAGGTCACGATTTGATTCCTGGTCAGGGCACATGCCTGGGTTGTGGGTTCAATCCCCAGTGTGGGGCGTGCAGGAGGCAGCCAATCGATGATTCTATCTCATCATTGATGTTTCTATCTCTCTCTCTCCCTCCCTCTCTGAAATCAATAAAAATGTATTTAAAAAAGATACTAAATAGCAGAAGTAAAAGTTACCTCCGAATCTAGAATCTCTCTCATCCTGTTCTACCCGTCATCCATATTTAGTCCATTGCTTCACATATTTATACTAATGAAAGGGTAATATGCTAATTAGACTGGGAGACCTTCTGGACGTCCTTCTGGACAAAGCCATGGTGGCGGGGCTGAGGCAGAGGTGGTTAGGGGCAATCGGGCCAGCAGAGGCAGTTAGGGGCGATCAGGCCGACATGCAGAGGGGTTAGGGGCAATCAGGCAGGCAGGCAGGTGAGCGATTAGGAGCCAGCGGTGGGTGGCAGTTGGGGGTGATCAGGCCAGCAGGCAGAGTGGCTAGGGGCGTCAGGCAGGCAGGCAGGTGAGCGGTTAGGAGCCAGCGGTCCCGGATTGCGAGATGGATGTCCAACTGCTGGTTTAGGCCTGATCCCACAGGGGTCCCAGATTGGAGAGGGTGCAGGCCGGGCTGAGGGACACCCCCGCCCCCCACATGAATTTCATGCACCAGGCCACTAGTAACATATTATAAAATTAAAATATAATATTATAAGTATCTATTTGTTTAACTTCTTTTCAATGATGTTTATTGGTCTGGTTTCTCAATTCAATTAAAAGGAGAGGCTAAAGGTAGTTTTCTTAAAATAATGCTTTTCTTTCTTTTAAATTTATAAAATTATTTTAGGAATAGCAACCTCAGTGTTTAATTCTCATGCTTTTTTAATTTTAAGCTTTTCAAATAATAAACTCTCTGAGAAACATGATCATGTGTGTATGAAATGGAAACTAAAAGCATTCAAACTGTTTTTGATAAACAACAGTTATTCAGGGTCAGTGCAGGTACAGCTACAGATAATCACTCCATCTGCTCCATTGTTGGAACAAATGAGGCCTAGATGTTGCAGTATATATTTTCTTTTTCCTGTACATTGGCCATTCACAGCTAAGACTTTCAATAAGAACTTTGAATTGCTCTGGCTTGACTTTGAGATAATATAAAGGAGTTCTTCTCCAATAAAAGTACTTTCTTGTTTTCTTGTCAATTCAATAGGTTGGACTATTATATTCATTCGAAGAAAGTGGAGGAGGGCTGCCCAATTAAATCTTCCACAGGGTACAGCTGGTTGTGTCTAAGACCATTCAACTGCTACTCTTGCTGTCAGCAGGCTGCCAAGCCAACCCTAATGGACTCTCGACCCAATTCAAAGAAGATTATATTTAGTGGAGAGAAAAAGCAGGCCCCTTAAGCTGGTGCTGTTTTTTCCCACCCAATAGTTATATAAATATTTATGTAGCAGTCAGCTTTGCTATAGTGACAAGCAGCCCCAATCTCAGTGGCTTACAATTCCAAATTGTATTTCTTGCTTATGCTACATGTTGGTGGCTGCTAGTAGGCAATTCTGCTCATTATGTTTTCTCCTTCTGGAATCCAGGCTTAAGGAACAACCTCTGCATGGGGCATGCTGTTCTTGTGGTAGAGGGGGAAGAGCAAGAGGCTGGTAGAGGCACACAATGCTTCTTAGAGTTTTTGCTCTGAAATGACTGTTACTTCCACTCACTTTCCATTGACCTGAACAAGTTTGTGGCCAACCAGACAATATGGCAAAGCAACATATTCCTCCTATCAGAAGACCTAGACATTCACTCAGCAAATCTTATAGGAAAGGAGTGAGTTGCTGAGAACAGCAATGCAATCTACCACAACATATACTTTTCATAAATATGGCAACCCCAAGAAGGCAGGTAAGCAAAATGCATACCCCCAAGCCACAGCTTCCTCCTATGCTATAATACTCCTTTACATCTTCTTTTCTATCTAAAATGAACTGCTAAATTCATTTTAACCTGATTTTTATAGACCTATAAGGAAGAGGAGAGATACAGTGGGTCAGGAAGTAGTGAGAATATCACTATACAAGTGATTTTTTTCTAGACTCTGTCTAGATTTTGCTTCATTTCCCAATATATTGGTATGGAAAATTAATGGGGTTGCAAGCTAAATTGCTTATGCATAAGTTTATTTAGCCAGGGAGTATAAGTCAATTACTGACAACCTGAACATGGAAGAAAACTGGGTGTCTTCAAAAATCCAGTCATATTTGTCACTTCATAAGTAAACAAAATGTATGGCATGTGGGCTGGATATGTCAACATGTTGCTTACTTTGCCTATAGTTTATTTTTCATATAAGTTAGCATTGCAATGTCATGACCTCACAGTGTTCATTCTTTTTTTCTTTTTTTTGACTTTTAATTTCTTTATTGATTAAGGTATTACATATGTGTCCTTATTGCCCTATTACCCCCCACTCATGCCCTCACCCCCCAGTATGCATGCATACAAGCCTAACCAATGGACACAGACAGATAGTTTTCATTCTTTACCCTGTCTGGCTCCTTAACTTGGACCAGTGTTCTAGCTATAATGAAGTGTCCTTTGATAATTTTACCTCTTCAGAAAATAATACTAAGGAAAAATATTTAATTTGAGAAAATTGTGTTTTATCTGTTGATGTGTAAATATTTTATATATATAT
>NW_005353967.1:7302230-7304968 GCF_000412655.1 Myotis brandtii | reverse complement strand
GCCAGAAATTTAAAAATTCTACTATATCTATTAAAACCTGATTTTGTAAAAGTAAAACATGCTAAGATCTTCTGGAGGATCACTTCAGGAGTTAGATGACCAAAAAAATTGCAATGTTAGAAAACTGCTCCTGTGGTTACCCTGCCTCGAGTGAAGCCATCCGTTGTCCTGCGTCCTTGTAGCATTAGCCATAAAGTACACTGGCAGTAGGGGCTACTTTAGGTATTCAGATCTCAGAGTGGTGGATGGGAGCTTAAAGAAATAATGAATGGTATCTTTTAAAATAGCTATTTTCATTGTGAATTTAGTTACAATACTCAGACTTTGTGATCACTTGCTTTGAGCACTGTTTTAGCAGCTTGTAGCCCATTCATATAACTATGAGGCATATTTTAATACAGACAGTCCTCGGGTTACATCAGACTTGACGTACGTCGTTTCGTGGTTACGTCACCATCTCCCATCTATACTAATAAAGAGCTAATATGCTAATGGTCGATATGCCATAACAGGTAACGAACAGGTCATTAGCATATAAGCTGGGACGTTGCTCCAGAGAAGCGGGAGGCTCCTGGAGGAGGCGGGACCATCCCCTGCCGGGGAGGGCAGGGGTGAGAGCCCATAGCGCAAGGTCATTAGCATATTAGCTGGGGCGTTGCTCCAGAGAAGCGGGGAAGCTCCTGGAGGAGGCGGGACCATCCCCTGCCAGGGAGGGCAGGAGTGAGAGCCCATAGCACCCCCCTACCAGTCCTTCGCCACCCACCGCTGGCACTCTGAGTGCCCCGTGGCCCACCTGCCAGGGGAAGGAGCACAGCGCAGCAGCAGGAGGCTTCCACACTCTCCTCTGGCGCCATGATGGGGCGGAGCAGCCGCATTGCTCCAGATCCTGGGTGGGAGATGGGGTGGAAGTGGGGAGGTGCCCAGAGAAGGGGGGACCAGCCCGAGGCAACTCCAGGGACCGAGGGCGGGGCTTGAAGCGGCCAGAGAAGGCCAGAGGGTTTGGGGGGCTGGGCCAGGCGTGCTGGAGCTCTGCATGGACAGGTTCAGGTATCAAGGCAGGGCTGCAGGTGGGTGGGCAGCGCCCCGCAATGTCGCGTGCTGGGCTCCTAGATTATTTATAAAAAGGCAGGGCTGCAGGTGGGTGGGCAGCGCCCCGCAATGTTGCGTGCTGGGCTCCTAGTTTATTTATAAAAAATAAAAAAAGTTCCATCCTATCGACGTATGTACATACGTGCTTTATGTTTTTTTATTATTTATTTACCACAAGTAAAGGTAAGGAATTGTTATCTTTCTTTTAAATTTTTTTTACTGTTTCACTTCATTACTGCTGTGTATGTGCTCCATGTGAGTGACATAGGTGCTTATGTAGGTGGGTTCCGACTTACAGCGGAAATCACGTTATGTCGCGCCATAGGAACGGATCTCCGACGTAACCCAAGGACCGACTGTATATGCAAATTTTTCTTGAAAAAAATCGAGTTTGTTAAGAGACACTTGCAAGGGAGTGGGAGTCTTCTAACTGCCCATGTCTGGATGCATATGTAGCTCAGGGATGCAAAGTGTGTTTCAGACCATGTGTTGTAGACTCCATAGGCTAGCCTTTGATGGATGTGGAAAGGGACTTCATAATAAATGACGTATTCAGATATGCTTAAAACTCTCTAGGCAGTTTGGTATAGATGTTAGTATAGCTGAACACTGTCAGAGAAAGAAAACAGCTGGAAAAAAAGTATTAAGTATAAAGGCCTTATTTTTGGATAGACTGTCCTTAAGACTTCTTACCTGTTAAGGTTCTTACTCTCTTCTCTCACAGCGTTATTACTGGAAAGGCCTAGAGATTACACTTTGAAAAGAAAAGCACTTCTCAGTTATGGTTTGGTTTTCATCATAATTTCCCCCCTCAGAAGTTTGCAGAAACCAAAATGCATTTAGTCACATCTCTTTATTCTGTCCCTAGCTGCCTAGCTTTAGAAGTCTTTTTTGCCTGTGTCTTTCTATTTCTTGTGTGACACAATTATTTTTTAGATCCTTATTTCCCTTCTGTTCAAAGTTCTCTTTTATTTCTTAGAAAGATTACGACATTATTCACCTTATGTTTGTCAATAAGGAATGGTAAGTTTGTTCACCCACCTAAATCATTCACTTTTAAGCAATTTCACTCATCAGACATTTGTTTGAAATGTGCACAAGTTGTTTTTATTTAATGATTAAACACATCTCTTCTTAGCATAGAGATCTCCCTGGGTGTTTGTAGATGTTGATTATACAGTGAGGACTTGGTGCTAAAATATTTAAGTTGCATCAACATTTTCTAAAAACAAAAATTACAAGGATACCTTTTAAACTATGCAGTAAAGGAGACTCTTTGGCACTGGCATTTTTATGAACCACTGGAGTCATTCAGGCACCATTAAACAGCAAGTGGCCCATTTGAAAATCCAGCTGTCTAGTCTGTATCCCTACTTAACAAGTAGGGATACAGACTAGAGTCTCAAAGCTTGGGGTTTGAATTCAGCAGACCCGAGAATCCCAGCAACCAGGACCAACATTTGCTAAGTGTGAGATGTTTAAGGAATCTCTATATATAAAAGCCAAGCGACCAGAATGCCAAATGACCAGAATGACGGATTGCTATGACGTGCACTGTGGCAGGCCAACTGGCCCGAATGGGGGATGGGGTGGGGGGGCGGCCCCTCCCCCCGCTGACCCTGCTGGATGGGGGGCAGAGCTGGCCAGCC
>NW_005353967.1:7300260-7300928 GCF_000412655.1 Myotis brandtii | reverse complement strand
GGATTGGGGGCAGAGCTGGCCAGCCAACCTCCCACGGCCCCACCCCCCTGCCAGCCTGGCCCGATCAGCCCCCATCGAGGCAGGCAGCCAGACCCCATCCATGCACGAATTCGTGCACCGGGCCTCTAGTATATTTATAAGCTTCAAGTTTTTCTTCCTTTTTTAAATCTATAAGGTACAGATAATGATGTCATTTACATATGATTATATTAAGGATTAAATAAGATGATATATTAAAATTGGTTATTATACCTGGAATAGAATAAACAATCAGTAAGTGGTATTTGTTTTTAATTTTTAATAAAACAAAAGGAATCCAAAGAGGACCACACCAAGACACATCATAATTAAAATGCCAAGAGCAAAAGACAAAGAGAGAATCTTAAAAGCAGAAAGAGAAAAAAAGTCAGTTACCTACAAGGGAGTACCCATACGACTGTCAATGTGTGTTTTTAAGTAATAAACATATTCAAATATTTTCATATCTGTAATGATAAGGACTGTATTGATTTTCAAAGAGGAATAATATAAAAATACTGATTAGATTCAGATTGCTAAATGTTAAACAGTGATTACACAATAAAAGTATGAAAAAGTATTATTATAACACTAGAGGCCCGGTGCACAAAAATTTGTGCACTCGGCGGGGAGAGGGGGTCCCTCAGCCC
>NW_005353967.1:7297420-7299755 GCF_000412655.1 Myotis brandtii | reverse complement strand
GGAGGCCTCGCGGCTCCGCTGATCCTGCCCGGCAGGGTCACAGATCCGGGTCCCAGACCGCAGACAGCCTTGCCTGCTGCCGCCTGCCTTCAGTATGCAAATTAGCCGCCATCTTGTTGCTTCAGGGTGGGGGTCCCCACTGGGGTGCCTGGCCAGTCTGGGTGAGGGGCTGAGGGCCGTTTTCAGGCTGGCGGGCGACTGAAGCTCCAAACCTCTCCTTTTTTTCTTTTTTTTTTTTATTCTGGCATTTATTTACCTTCTATGGCTGTCACTGGAGCTGAGAGCCGGCTTTCTCTCTGAGGCTCGGCTGCTGAAAGCAGGTTTCTGGCCTTTGTTTTCTGTATTCGAAACAATGTTGCGACTCCAGCTCTGAGATCCTGGCTGACTGACAGGAGGTTTCTGGGGTTTTGTTTATCTTCTATAAATGTTACAATGTTTCCAACTGAAGCTCAGAGGCCGGCAAGGCAGGCGGGGAACGTTGGAGTCCTCTGTCACTGAAGGAAGCAAGCCTCCCTGTTCGCATCAGCTGCCTGGCTGCCGGCCGCCATCTTGGCTGACAGTTCATTTGCATATCTCCCTGATTAGCCAATGGGAAGGGTAGCGGTCGTATGCTAATTACGATGTTTCTCTTTTATTAATGTAGAGACAAAATGTATTAGCACTCTTTGGCATGAAGAAGGTATGGCTAAGGGCTTAGACCTCTCAGAATCCTAGACAGTTAGGTTTGAGGAATGGTTCCCCAAAGCCCAGGTCCAAATCTTTGGCTCTGATTGCTTTTTTATCACCCACATGACACATGGACTTTCGAGGTGCTTTCCAGCAAGAGAGATGGCACACCTTGACTCTATCCACCTGGCCAGCACTGGAGGGAAGATGGTTAAGAAAAAGTATAGTAGGTCCCCTTATCACATTGTGTCCCTGCCCTAGAGAACTGGACCCAATGCCTTGGAATCAGATGCATTAAATTGACAACTTTTCTTCCCTTTTGTGCGTGTGTGTGTATGTGTGTGTGTGTGTGTGTGTGTGTGTGAGAGAGAGAGAGAGTTTGTCTGTCTGTGAGAGGTTTAAATGTGTGTACGGGCTGTATGTGGTGAGAGTATATATGAATGTCATGTGCATGAAATGTTTATGTGAGTGGTATTTGTAGTGTATATGATGAGTGTGTTCTGTGTATTTGTGAGGTGTTTATGGGGTGTATATGAGGTGTGTAAATGTGTTTTTTTCTGTGTGTTTGTGAGCTGAGTGTGAGGTGTGTATGTGTCTACTATATGTATATGTCTACTATATGTCTACATGTGTGTATATGTGTATTATGTATGTATGTGTGTAAATTGATTCAATGGTTCAACTATTGTGTCTGTTGTGTGAGAGATGGAATGTAGAAAGGCAAGGCAAGAATAGATTGAGCAAATAGATATAACTGGGAGTTTTTATTTTACTAGAGCAATTATAACTGAAAGTGTTCTGGATTTGAACTTTGGAGTCTTGGAGTCAAGTTCTACCCAGCTTTGTAACTAGTTAATTTAATATTTGGAAGCAGCTTAGACTGTTGAATGTTAGTTTTCTTTTCTCTGGAAGAAGAAAAATTTTAGCTTTAACACTATGAGGCTTAAATGAGTAATGTTCAGGTTGAAGTTGCTGATAAAATGTAAAATACTACATAAAAGTAAAATATTGACAATTTTATTAATGGTGGCATTGTTTTTCCAATATATTTTATATTGAAATTCAAGAGCAACAATATAACATGAAGGGAAGATGGTTAAGAAAAAGTATAGTAGGTCCCCTTATTTTTTGTAATAAAAAAAAATCTATCACTATGTGTTTCTATTGTCAAGGAATTTTTAAAGTCAATTTGTATTGGTAATCTATGGTATCTAATCTAATAAAAGACAAACATGCAAATTGACCGTACCTTCGCTACACCTTAAGCCATGCTCATCAGCCAATCAGAGCAACTGTATGCAAATTAACCCAACCAAGATGGCAGCCGGCAGCCACAGAGCTGGAGCGAGCAAGAGGCTTGGGTTGCCCCTGGCGATGGAGGAAACCAAGCTTCTCTCCCGCCCGCGCTGGCCGGCTCTGAGCTCCTCTCAAGGCTACAAAGTTTCAATTACAGAAGGTAAATAAATCCCAGAATAAAAAAAAGAAAAGAAAAGAAGGAGAGGCTGGGAGCTTCCATTGCTGGCGGGCTTGGCCAGCCTGAAAACAGCCCTCAGTCCCTCACCCAGACTGGCCAGGCACCCCAGTGGGGACCCCCCACCCTAAAGGGGGTGTGGCCAGCCTTAAAACAGCCATCAGCCCCTCACCCAGGCTGGCCAGGCACCCCAGTGGG
>NW_005353967.1:7291173-7296983 GCF_000412655.1 Myotis brandtii | reverse complement strand
GCCAGGCTGCCAGAGGGATGTCTGATTGCCATCTTAGGCCCAATCCCCCGGGGAGCGGGCCTAAGCCAGCAGGTGGTCATCCCTGAGGGGTCCCAGACTGCAAGAGGGCACAGGCTGGACTGAGGGACCCACTTGCCCCCCGAGTGCACAAATTTTTGTGCCCTGGGCCTATAGTATTGTATAAAGAAGAAAGACTTAAGCTGTTATAATTTCATGTCTAGTGAATGTCTGGGCTATTAAGCACCTGCAGTGTTAACTCATGAAACAACCAAGGCCATTTTAACTAGGACATTTGGTCTAAGATGTGGGGTGACAAACTGTTATATATTAGAAGAATAAAGCATTGACTTATTCACATACGTATTTTATAGCTCTATGGGAATAAATGAAAATTATATAGGATAAACCTATTTCTCAAATGGTTAAACATAGGGTTACCATGCAATCCAGCAATTCTGCTCCTAGGTATATACCCCAAATAACTGAAAACATGTGTCCTCACAAAAACATGTAAATGAATGTTGTAGGCGCATTATTTCTAATAGCCTCAAAGTAGAAATAATCCAAATATTAATTAACTGATGAATGGATAAACAAATGTGGTATATTCATACAATGGAATACTATTTGACATCAAAAAGTTTCTCAGTTTAATACATACTGTTACATGGATGTACCTTGAAAACATGCTTAGTCAAAGAAGCTAGAACAGCACAAGGCATATTACCTGATTTCATTTATATGAAAGGCCCCTAATAGACATATCCATCCAGAAAGAGAGTGTGTAAGTGGTTACCTTGGGTGGGGGAGGTGGGGAATGGTGCATTGGAGCTTGACAGTTAAGTGGTGGGTGACTTATTTTTGAGGGTAATAAAAGATGTTATATTATGGTGATGAGTGTGGAACTCTGTGAATATACAAAAAAACCATTGACATATGTTTTAAATGGGTGAATTGTGTGGCATTTGAATTATATCTTGATAAAACTGTTAAAATACAGAACAATTTTCCTAAGTAGTGAACACTCCTCATTTATTGTACCAGTAGTTCTGGGAGGAGCAAGTCATGACCTTCCCTGATACAAATCAACAAACACAGACAGGATAAGGCAGTTATACTAACAAAGTGTTCCAAGCCACAGAGTCTGCCTGTAAGCTGATGCCATTGTAAAGTGTGAATGACCAGCAGTAGGGAATACATGAACAAGCCTCAATATCTTAATATATGGCAATAAAATCTGGAGCCAGCAGGCACGCAGAAATGCTGTGTGAAGAGTCATTCTCTTTTCTTCTCTTTTCCCATTCTCTTACCCTCTTTTTCTTCCCTCTCTTTCTTCCCCTCTCCCTCTCCATTTCTCTCCAATTTCCCTCATAAATTGTTATTGTGATAAATTAATGTAGAATTCTCATTGAATGTACATTTGAAGTAACTGTTTTCTTTGCTTCCATGATTTTGAGGTATTTTCTTAGATAAGACTAGGAAAAGTGCAGAGTTGTGGAAGGAATCCTCCGTGGCCTGATTGCTAATAGGATGAATTTTACGTAGGAATTCCCTCATTCTTTCCTGTTTCTGTGACTTTTGGCTGCATCTCTAGTCCTACAGAGTCCTGGTATATTCTTCTTAGATTCTTCCCATATCCACCTCTCTCCCCTTCCACACACAAATACCACATTCACATGGTTTTAGATCTCTTGGGAACAGAATGTATACTCCTATTATAATCTCACATATAACCACTGCTTTTTCAAACTTGTTTTGCCTAACATTTAATTAAATAATAGTCAGCTTACTATGCAGATATGTGAACCTAAAAAATAGATGTATTTTATTAGCTTCAGTTTTGAAAAGTGGGATAATATTTTCTGGTTTAAAAATGGATATTTCTATAAAGTGTCTTTTTTTGCATTGAAATGTTTCTGGATTGTGACACTTCAAATCTAATAACTATCATTAACTATCCATGAAGTTGTTTTGAATAAGCAGAGTCAGGTAATTGCTGTTTATGCATTGTGTACTATCTACGATAGCTTCCTCAGCAGGAGAGAGTCACCAGCTTACCAAAGAAGAGAATTCAGCATTTCTTGGTTGTCAATCCTGCATTTATAGTTCTGACAGTTTCCATTATAGAAGTTTTTAAAACATGAATATACAATCAGGTCTGAATTGCTATATTTAAAATTGTGTTTTCTGGTCCCCAATTAATGGAAATGTTGTTATCTGAAGAAAGATTGAAAAGTCACGGTTTTATTATTGCTGTGTTGGGGGAAAAATGGGTAGACAATAAAGTCCTGAGATGTCTAATAGAGAAATAAAACAATCATAACAAAGTTAAAAAGGCCATAGTGAAATGTATACCTCTTACTTATGCTAACACTGATGTCTATTTTAAATAGGTATCAACATTAGTTAGAGACATTCATATGCTTTGCAGGAGGTTCTTTGTGCTCATCATTACATACTCTGAGTGACAACACAAACACATTGTGCAAAGAATCTGGTCTGGTACCTGCGAATGCTTATGTGGCATATAAATGGAGATGTATATAAGAGAAATTATGAAGAATTTTAAAATGTTTCTAGGGTTCATTTTTAGTGGCTTAATTTAAATAGTAAACACATGTAAAGAATGAATGGTGGCTGGCTGGATGTGGTTCAGTGATTGAGCATCAACTCAGGAACCAAAAGGTCACTGGTTCGATTCCATCAGGGCACACACCCAGGTTGTTGGCTTGATCCCTAGTAGGGGGCATGCAGGAGGCAGCCAAATGATGATGTTTCTCTCTCATCATTGATGTTCCTATCTCACTCTCACTCTCCATTCCTCTCTCTCTAAAAATCAATGAAAACATATTTTAAAAAAAGAATGAGTGGTTAGAAGCAGGGACTAACTGCATACCCTCAACATTCTAATTGTTTGGTTCATAGATTAGGTTTCCTCAGAAGCAGACTCTGAGAAAGAGATTCTTGGGACCACCACCTATAACAGGGGTGGGAAGAAAGCAGAATCAGAAGAAGAGGGAAAAGAAAAAGTTGGTCTGCAACGCAACCTCAAAGAGGGCCTCAGCAGACCACCTCGAAGCTGGTGTGGTCCTTCAGAGTTGTCCTCAACAACCCTGGAGCTGGGCCTTGGTACCCTCATGTTGACTTGATATTAGATGCTTGACAAGGTTGCCCTCCTAAGCTGAGGCAATTTGCAAAAAGGGCTGACGTCTGAGAGCACTTCCTGAACCAAGGGCAATGAGTCATTCATTCTTGAAGGGGTTGTTATCATCATAGGACCCACTATAAATGATGAGATATTTTGGCACCAGCAGGCATTGAGAAATGCCTAAGGCTTTTCTGTAACTAAAAGAATGATTGTTTTATCAACAACCATTTAGGCTTAACAAAAAATAAAAATATTTTATTTTTTCAAATATATTTTTATTGATTTCAGAGAGGAAGGGAGAGGGAAAGAGAGAAACATCAGTGATGAGAGAGAATCATTGATTGGCTGCCTCCTGCATGCCCTGACCTGAAATCAAACCGAGAGCTCCTGGTTCATAGGTTGACGCTAACCACTTAGAAGCACCAGCCAGGCCAAAAAGAAAAAAATGTTTTAAATTGAACCATTCTTCTAATCCAGTCATCTTAGTTCTAAAAACATGTGAATAACAATTAATCCATGTTAATCAAATTAATCTAATTTGAAAATGGGGGAGAAAAAGTACTGGATTTTGTTCCTCTTTGAAATTACATGTCTGCAATGTTCACTTGACCGTATTTTTCTTGTAAAAACCTGCTGTACAGTGAAAACAAATTCAGTTTGTTTTCAGTCTTAGAAATTAAGAATTGATGTTCTTCGTCTAAACAGTTCTTTAAAAGAAACTCTGTAGCATAACCAACATTTTCTAACCCAATGGTCAGCTTTTGTTTCTCAAAGTGATTATTTTAAATTATTGTTTTATATAAAATAGAACTCTCTTCTTTATTCATACAACAAATATTGCCTGATAGATGCCAAGTAGGTGACACATATATATGCCATTTCTGGGATTAATGCCATTTTTGTTATTTAGTAACTGCCTTCCTGAGTCCCCATGAAGGTATTATTCCTATTTTGGGAATAGTCTTTCCATCCTTGTCTTTTGGTTTCCTATCTCAATTCTGTAATCTCTTCTTTAAATATTACACTCTCTAATCATTTCAAAATCCTGCCGCTAGAGGTAATCTATGTTGCTTTTCTAATCTTCTAACTTCCCATTACTCATCCTTTCAATTCCTTCTATTGGCTCCCTTTTGCTTTCCTAACCAATTTCAAATTACTTATCCTTATCTGAAAGGCCACTCTTACATCTTTTTCCTTATTACCTCTGATTCCTCCCTTTGCTCATGCTGCTACATGCAAGCACATTTCCAAAGTATGAGTATGCTTTGGGTTTATATTATGCTTTTGCCTTGAAGAGCTTTAATCTTTCCCTCATATCTTCTCAGAGAAGAAAGTTTGTGAGCTGTAGTTTGAAATTTGTTAGTGCAAATGTAAAATCCTGTGTTTTATGTACAGCATCCTCTATACCAGTGATGGCGAACCTTTTGAGCTTGGCTTGTCAGCGAACCTTTTGAGCTTGGTGTGTCAGCATTTTGAAAAACCCTAACTTAACTCTGGTGCCGTGTCACATATAGAAATTTTTTGATATTTGCAACCATAGTAAAACAAAGAATTATATTTTTGATATTTATTTTATATATTTAAATGCCATTTAACAAAGAAAAATCAACCAAAAAAATGAGTTCATGTGTCACCTCTGACACGCGTGTCATAGGTTTGCCATCACTGCTCTATACTGACCTCTCTGTCCCTTTGCCTCACATTTAGTATTCACCTATAGCTCTCTAAGGATGTTCATTAGACAGATGCCCTATTATCAGGTTGTGTCCTCTGTAGTAGCAAGAAATTATCTATATATATAAAAGCCCAGTGACCAGAATGGCGGAAGGACCAGAATGACTAGTGGCTATGATGCGCACTGTGGCAGCCAACCAGCCTGATTTGGGCCCCGATTGGCCCCCCAGCTGGCCCAGCCCCCGATCAGCCCCCAAAACCCTGATCAGGTGTGGGGCCACCTGGCCAACCACCTGCGGCCCCTCTTCCCCGGCCAGCCCCGCTCCTGATCGGCTTTTTTTTTACCGCCCACAGCCCCTCTCCACTCCTGCCCCCCGCTGGCCCGACCTGTTGGGGTGGGCTGGCCAGACCCCACCCATGTAGGAATTCATGCAACGGGTCTCTAGTTCTTAATAAATCATGGAACCACAGAATCTAAGTATAGACAGAGATTTCCTACATACAAGAATTCAAGTTCCCACTCAGTGTACTGATCCATCTCAGAGCATTCAGACACTTTAGAATCTCCTTTTTAGGAGAGAAAGTCAACTTCAAAGACAAGCTCTTGCTTCATTGCAGAAGACTCATTTTGGGAAATTATTCTTTGTGCTGAAGTCTGGTTCTCTACCACCTCCTTCTCTTGGTATGAGGCATGTCACTGGAAAGATACAAAATAATTCTAATAATCTTTCTTTGCCTTGAAAATACAACAGAACACAGCCCTACTCTCCTCCATTAAACCTTTTCTGTTTAGAGTTAGATGTCCAAGTTGCTTCAATAATTCCTCTGGTGGAAGACTTTTTGAAAATTTTCACATTCTTGTCTTGCTGTACCTCTAATATAAAAATTGGTCAGAAAACTTCACAAGAAGGCTTGCTGTCAGTTTGGTCCAAATGTTGCTATCACTTCTTATGTTTGTCATTATTATTCCATAGTCTTAAATAAATTA
>NW_005353967.1:7269253-7290339 GCF_000412655.1 Myotis brandtii | reverse complement strand
TTTGAAAAGTATCTACATAGGTCCATTGCCCATTTTTTGATTGGGTTGTTTATCTTCCTTTTGTTAAGTTGTAGGAGTTCCCTGTAAATATTGGAGATTAAACCCTTATCGGTGATAACATCGGCAAATATGTTCTCCCATTCCGTGTGCTTTCTTGTTGTTTTGTTGATGGTTTCTTTTGCTGTGCAGAAGTTTTTTTTTATTTTGATGTAGCCCCTTTTGTTTTTTTCTTCTTAGTTTCCATTTCACATAGACTTGTGGTGTCTGCAGCTCTGGTCACACCCATGTCACAGTATGAACTCAGGCCTTCTACCTTCGTGCTGCAGTGCCCTGTGAACTGGCTCCGTGGTTATCAGAAGTGTTCCTGGGAGCTATGCCTAGACCAGGACAGCTAGAAATAACCTGAGGATATGTGGAAGAGACTGAGAACCACCAAATAATCCCACCAAACCAAAACTAAATGCATCTTTAAAAATATATATTTTTTTATTGATTTCAGAGAGGAAAGAGAAAGAGATAGAAACATCAATGATGAGAGAGAATCATTGATTGGCTGCCTCCTGCACGCCCCCTACTGGGAATGGAGCCAGCAAACCAGGCATGTGCCCTGACTGGGAATCGAACTGCAACCTCCTGGTTCATAGGTTGATGATCAACCACTGAACTACACCAGCCAGGCAAACACATCTTTAATTCAACTTCTAATTCGCCAAATCCCCAAAAGGCACACAGTTTCTTCTATGCCACTCAACCTTAGGGAAAGCGTCAGCGAGTAGACAAAAACCAGTGAATAGATATTGGTCTTAAACTACTACGATTAAAATATCTTAACTTTTACAAGCGTGTTAACCAAGGACTCGAGCTACTTCCAGTGCCTTGGAAAGAAGCCCCAAAGTTTAACCTTTCCTAGCTTCATGATAGACCCAAATCTATGGATGATATGAAAATTTCTAGACCACAGAAAACCACTCTGCCTAAGGAAACTAAGAAGTTGGCTTTGCAGTGATACAAAAATAGTTCTATTTTTCCTAGAAATTTAACCACCATTTCTCAGATATTTCATAAAAGTTATTTTTATGCATTCTCCTCTAGAAGTTTCTTGATGGCCAATATTTCACAAATTACACTACTTCTTTTAATCACCCCAGTCACTTAATAGCACAGTTTCTGAGAGGGGAATAAGCTTGGCTCCAGTAAGTTTTAAATGTTCATTTGTTTCCCAGTATTGTGACCTAAATAGAAAGAAGTAATACCTCTCATGCAAAATGTTCCCTGTGGTTTATTTTAAAGCACCAAATGGAATTGTGTGATAACAGGATGAAAACTCAATTCAGTGAATAGAATATGCTATTTATGACCTGGATTGTCCTTTAGGTTTTTCAGTATAATCCTCAAGAAGCTGAGAATTCACCATTGACTGATTAAAACATGCACACAGGTACATAAGGAATAAAAATTCCATAAGCTCACATATTAATAGGTAGGGTAGTTTATCTGAAAAACCTGAAAAAATAGTTATGAGAACCTTTGGATCAAGTTTCAGTGTAAATGAGTGTGTTTTTATAGTTCTCTCTCAATATAGAAACTTCAAGTGAACAATGCATGACTGTGGGGCCATAATTCAAGAACAATCTGCAAAGCAAATATAGAGGCACTAATTTTGTTGTATTTGCACCCACATATTGTAACACCGGGTTTATTCCTATTATTCTGGCTAAAGATGAGTCAGGAACCTCTGATACAGCCAGAGTGTGAGACAGAGAAATCCTAGAAGTTTGACCTTCAGACCAGTTAACTATAGATCAATAATATATTACTTAGACCAATGCAATACCCAAAATACCCACTATTGACTGTCAATATACTATTTTATCTCAAACACTTTGGTTGAGAGCAGTCAATATAAATAAATTTGTCCTGCTGATAATTTGCTGATTCATGGAACATGGAATGTCCAGCCTCAATCTAGACATAGTTCAGGCCAGCCCCATGTGTTATAGTCAGACTCCTCTCCTATTTTCTTACAAATGTCCTGTAAATGTTCAGTTAAACCAAGGCTTGTTCTAAATTCTCTGTACTCTACCATGCATGATTGCATCTATGTTGGCATGAAATACTTTCCTTCTTGGAATTAATAATATTTAGATATCATCTAAAGACAATGGTATTATCAGTATTATGGAGGGAGTGGGGAGCAATCTCTATTCTATGGCCTTCTGTGTAATTAGGGATTTATGATTTCTTAGACTGGTAAGTCATGATCAAATAGTCACATGTTAGGAAAACTTTGACCCTATAGGGAAAACCACTAAGATTTTTCAAAATGATTTGCTATATCTGGATTCAAAATATATAGGTGTTTTGGTAGCATCCTTACGTGCTTTCTTAGGGTGTCATTGGATAGCATGAAGAGATACAGAAATAAATGTAAACTGATGACACGTTGTGTTGTGCATACAAAAAGAGTTAGTTTTACCATATCCTGTCCCATCAGTCCATTTTTAACCATATTTTTTTCTTTACAAAATTATTTTAAGAACGTCACTAAGATGAAACCGTATATAATATACTGCACATATTTTAGAACACCATCTGGCAAATTTTGATATATGTGTACACACTTGTGAGGAAATTACCAAAATCAAGAAAACAAATATAGCTCTCACTCCTAAAAGTTTTCTTTTCCCCTTTGTCATCTCTCACTCCCACCCTTCCCTAGAAACCCCTCCTTCAGTGCTCAGCTGAAGACTCAGGGGAGCCAGTGCAGATGTGCCTGCTGCTCTCTCCTCTGTCACCTGCTTAGCAAACTCTGCCTGCCTTGTCCGCCCCAGATTCCCAGTTCCATCTCATCTATTCATGGACACTGTGGGCCCCTGGCTGGGTTCTCCCTCTCTTATGCTGATGTCTGGGAGCACAAAGCTAGGGGAATCACAGGCCTCACCTAAGGCGTTTTCCTTGTCTCCACTCACTGTCCTGAGCACCCTGTTGCCTAATGTCTAAAAATGTTTGTTTCACATATTGTGTCTAGTTTTGCAATTTTTTCATGAGGGAGTGTAAACCTGACCCTTTCACTCCATCTTTTCAGGAAGCAGACATCTCCCTCCCGTGGACCATCTATATTTGTCTGTTATAGTCAGCATTTGAAAAGAAGTACATTTAAGAGATTGACTTTTTTATGCTAAGTGATGTTTTTGTTATATTGATTTTACTTCAACAAAGGACATTTGTTAAAAGTATTTTGCTATAGAAGTTAGAAAAGATCATTGCCAAAAACATTAGAAAAAAATCCACATTAACAAAAAATAGTTAAAAAGATTACTTATAACTATGGAATGACTTTCACCATTTTTGTAGTATATGTCTTAGATTTTTTTTAGCTAAATGTTTACAGAGATACTGAAAATTATATACATTCTATCTGAAAATATTAGACATATACTATTTAAATGAAAATATTTTAAATAATAAAAATAGTATTCTCAGTTAAAAAATATATGTGTGAAATGAAATAACTGTCCTTTTACTCCCACCCTCAGAGAGAACGTCTGTTCAGTGCCATAGAGTTTTTTCCAGAGTTGTTTTGATCCATGAACAAACATACTAGAAGTATTTTTCCATACCAAAAATAATAAATCATTCTGTAACATTTTCTTTTCTCATTTCCTCTTTTTCTTTGCACTTTAATCCATTCAAATAAATGTAACCATTTAAATGGCCTCCAGTGATTCCATCATATGCATGAAATATGACAAAGTTAACCAGTTTGCTAATGTTGCCCCTAAGTTGTTGATATTATTAACTTGTTTATTTCCTTAGTACTGAATTCTAAATTTAAAATAATGTACATTTAATATTACAAGAGGTGACTTTTAAAAAATATTTTTATTTATTTCAGAGAGGAAGGGAGAGAGAGAGATAGAAACATCAATGATGAGAATCATTGATCGGCTGCCTCCTACACACCCCCTAATGGGGATGGCGCCCACAATCCGGGCATGTGCCATGACCGGGAATTGAACCATGACCTTCTAGTTCATAGGTTGATGCTCAACCGCTGAGCCAAGCCAGCTGAGCGAGGTGACATTTTTAAATTGAGTTTTAGAGAGAGAGGAAGGGAGAGGGAGAGAGAGAGAAATATAGATGTGATGTGAGACTGAAACCTCAGTAGGTTGCCTCCTGCAAGCCCCCTACCGGGGATCTGAGCCTGAAACTTGGGTATGTGCCCTGGCTGGGAATCTGACCAGCAACCTTTTGGTGTCTGGCACAATGCCCAATCAACTGAGCCATGCAGCCAGGGCAAGAGGGCACATTTTAATGATTCCAAAATGAAGTATTACTTGGTTGCACCCACACTTACCAGGCAGAATTTATGATTTATGGAGTCAAAGGTGACTAAAGAATGTAGAAGAAGGAAATTTGTTTAGATTTTTAGAACCTCAGTTTCCTGAGACCCATGGTAATAAAAACCTACATACCATCTAAGGTTATGATAAAAATCAAATGTCTTAATACATGTGTAAATATTTTTCAAAATATATCAAAGACTACTTTCTAATAACATTTTTTAATTCCAGATGTTCTATGGTTTTTAAACTACAGTTTTTTTTATTTCCTCAATTGGTATTCCCTATAATAAGATTCACATTATTTTTAAGATTGAGGTGTAAATGTTATAAATAAATAAGCAAGCTATTACATCAAATTCAGTAACTTCAGACAATAACCAAAGATACTTTCCTGAGTAATCCCCACTCCACTGCACACACATTATATCTTAAAAATTTGAGGGGTGAAATGAGAACATAATGGAGCAAGCAGATTGGCATGTGATAATAGGGCAATAATTGTAAAATAAAACTAGATTTTATGGTATTTGTCTTATATGTATAGATTTGAGCAGGTCTCTGTCGTAGGATTCTATAATGGTCCTACTGTGTCCAGTCCATTGATTGTTTCTACCAGGATACCTTGAAGGCATCTTAAACTCAGCATGCTCAACTTGGAACTCATTATCTACTCCCTAGTTGTTCAAGCTCGAAGCCTTCAGGCCACTCTCATTTTCTCTCTTTCCTGAAATTTGTCCTCTGCCCCATGTGGATCTACCTCCCAACCTGTTGATTCCACCTTCTAAGTATCTTTTGTGCTCCCATCATGTGTGTTTCTGTTGCCATTTCCTGAGTTTAGGTTTCTGGGCTTCTTCATCTTTAGTTTCCCCTCTCCCCCAAACAGTGTATCCCCCAAATTGCCCCTACCAAAAACTGTTGTTCTAAAACACCTGTGACCTTTCCAGAGCACAAGCCTTTATTCTGTAGGAATTTAACTTTAAGGCATATTCAGATAAATTAGCTAAGATATATGTTTAAAATATGTTTACTGCAGTGTTATTTATGAGAAGAATAAAAAAAAAATCCTAAGTGTCCCAAAAGAAAAAGAATCCTGTAAAGATTGTGGGGAGGGGCGGGGCGGAGGCCGGCAAAGCCCTGCTGCCTACCTTGTTTGGTTCTGTATTTGTGTCTCAAGTGAGCCTCCTGAGAGGAGTTAGTTATTCCCAAGCACTTGAGTTGGCTCATTCGCTGTCTCATAAGTAGCATTTATAATTAATCGTTTTAATGGTGATAGAATCTGGTGTTACATATAGCCTTGCTCAGCAAGTTTGAGAGACCAAGGCCCAATATTCGTGTGCACACATGCACACATGGGCACACACTCGCACACACACAAATGCACACAGCTTTGCAATTTGTCTAGGTTGACACTGATGGGACTATTCATTATTTTTACAGAAATGCTTTTATTACATTCTATGGGATATGTTAGAAGTTTATTTTTCATTTTATAATAACCAGTTGCCTCACTATAAATATCTTAATCATCATCAGAAAAAGAAAGAGGTTAGACCTTAACCTCCTCTCAAAAAAAAAATTCTTTGTTGTTTCCCATCTGTTCCTCCCCCCACACCCATATTTTTTTCATATTATGAAATATAATTGGCATAAGTAGTGACATTAGGTCAAGCAATATGAGCAAGCTATTTATTGATGTAAGTATTGACACAAGAAGATTGGTGGAGAATTCAAAAAAGACAGCTGAGTAGTTAATTCTGGCACTTTTGGTATTTTCTTTTTTTATTATTTTATATTTTTCATTGAGTTTATTGCTAACAAAACTATACAGGTTTCAGGTGCACAATTCTATAACATGTCACCTGTACACTGTATTGTGTGTTCATCACCCCTAGTCAAGTCTCTGTCCATCACCATTTATCCCCCCTATTCCCTCCTCCACCTCCTCCCACCCCCTTCTCACCAGCAATCACCACACTGTTGTCTATATCCATGAGTACTTTCTCTTTTTCCCTCAATCCCTCTCACCACCTCACCTCCAACCCCTACCCCTACCCCTACAGCTGTCCATCTGCTCTCTATCTATGAGTCTCTATCTACTCTGCTTGTTAGTTCATTTTGTTTTATTAGATTCCACAAATGAAATCATATGGAATTTCCATGGTAACTTGCTATATCTGAAAGATAGGTCTTTGAAATGTAAAGGAGAATGTTATTTAAAACACTCCACTTCCAATAATATTTAGGGCTTTTGCTATAAGAATTGATTTTCTATTACAGAGAGACATATGTATATATTATGTAAACTTTATTATTTTATTAATTTTGCTTAGAATTTTAAAAATTAACATTGAATCTTAAAATTCTTTTTTTTACAAAACAAAATAATCACCTCAGTATTTAAGTTAAAAAATCCACCTTTTTGGGGAGCATAGGGTGAAGGGAAATTGTTATTAAGAAAAATAGACTCTGCCTGGCCAGCATGGCTCAGTGGGTGAGCATCAACCTGTGAACCAGGAGGTCACAGTTCGATTCCAGGTCAAGGCATGTGCTTGGGTTACCGGCTTGATTCCCATTAGGGGGCATGCAGGAGGCAGGTGATCAATGTTTCTCTCTCATCATTGATGTTTCTATCTCTCTCTCCCGCTCCCTTTCTCTCTGAAATCAATACAAAAATATTTAAAAAAAGAAAGAAAGAAAGAAAAGAGAAAAGAAAAGAAAAGAAAAGAAAAGAAAAGAAAAGAAAAGAAAAGAAAAGGAAAATAGAGTCTGGAGTGAGGTCAGCCTGGGCTCAAATCCACTTTCTAGAATTTCCTAGCTGGGGAGCTTTAGGCAACTCACCTAAGCCCTTTAAGCATCCGTTTCCTCTTCTGCAAGTGGTAATAGCAATAGTGCTTAATTGATCGTGTCATTGTGAGATAGAGTGAGATAAAGCCATGAAAAGTGATTGGTAGTGTGTTTGGTACTCAAAAGAGAGATTTTTAAAATCATTTTTAATTTTTCTGAGAGCCTTTTGTGCAGTTAGTAAAAAGTAAGCCTTTTGCTTACACATCATTTTACAGTTCACAAAGTTCCTTCACAAACATGACCTCATTATCTTTACCACAGACATGACACAAAGGAATTATAACTGAGTTTTGGGAAAGTTCAATGACTTAGAAAGGTTTTACAACTTGTCAGTAGCAGGACCAGGACCAAAATACCTTCTATGAAGGTCATAGCAGAAACTAATGACTATATTTATACCTATCTATATATCTATTACCTGTATCTAGATACTTCCTAGAATATAGGTAGGCATACTTAGTATAGGCAGCAGTTATATTTCTGTATGTTCATTTCTAGCATTGGATGCTACTTTTATTATAGAAGTTGTGACCTTGCCACTCAGGGAACAGATGGCAGTGCTTGATTAAAGTAAGGCCATATTTAGAACATTTTTAAAAAGTCTTTCTCGTTTGGGTAAATGTTTCTGCCCACTGAAGTGGTTTCTTTTCACCAAATGAGCAAAACAACTCCTGGATCGTCTTCTTATAATGGCTCGCTGCCTCCCACCTCGCCCCCATTCTCAGGAGGGAAAGTGATAAACATATTTTTAAAAGTGACTTTCCACAGTCTCCAGAAGGGAATGTCAAAGCTTCTTAGACAAAGGTGAGGGTCTGTAAACACGCTCACTCATTCACTAACAAGGGCATTATCTGCCCTCATGCAAATATGACTTTGAACAATCTTATTTCTTCCAAAGCAAGATAAAATAAGACTGTAAACCTGGACACATGAAAGACAAGAGAAGGCAGTGGGAGAAAAGACTAAGAGATGAGAATTATAGATTTTACATATTACTGTTTAACCTAAAATTTAAAAATTGTCTGAACATGTATATGTTTACATATGTATATTATGATATGCATGTATATATGATAAATGGATAGAAGGCCAAGATGTATAGATTTTTTTATATAATAAATTAGTTTTAAACCAAAAAGCCAAGTATGATATTTATGCTAGATTTTTAAATTTTATTTTAAGTGACATACTACATAATAGCCATTATTTTAAGGTCAAATTTCATTTACAGACAGAATTATTTAATTTTCATTGAGCCAGATGTGGGCGGAGTCAAGAAAAGATAAGTCAAAGCAGCCAAAGAGGGTATCATCAAGAGGACATTCAGGCGCAGCAGTCAGGGCAGCTCAGGTTTCTGTCCTGTCACATAACAGCAAAATTTCCTCAGGCAAATTATTTAATCTCTTTAGTCTCACCTGAGGAATGGGGAAACGAATGCCTACCCCATAGGATAACTGTGGGGATTAAATAACATGCACAATTCTCATAGCTTGCCCATCCAATTCTACTTGTATTGCTTTGCCAGGACTAAGACAAGTTCACAACATACCACAAAGTCCATAAGACTATTTCAAGGTTGCTTTCTCAGAGAGATCGTGCTTGGCCACCTTTTTCTAAGAATATTCCCACCCCTACCCAACATACTCAGTTTATTGGCCTACATATTATTTATAACTTTTATTAGAGTAAATCACACAATGATTTATTTTCTTATTCCTTTTTTGCCTCCCACACTAGCCTGAAATCTCCATGCAGCCTGGACCTTACTTACTATCTTACTCCTTAGTCTAAGCTGGGACACAAAATGTTACCTGCTGTAAAATACACCCCCAATAAATATTCGGAAGGGGGTGGGAGCAAGGTAAGCCCTCTGGCTTAAGATCAGGGCTCAGTAAATGGTAGGTACTAACACTATCTTCAACAAAGTTCTGTACAAATAATCATGTCTGCAATGACATGCCACATGTTACTAGTCACTAGCCACATGGGAAATAAATGGAATTTTCAATTTTGTTTTAATAAATTTAAATAGCCAGGGGCTATTGTATTAGACAGGCAGATATAGAACATTTCCATTATTGCAGAACTTCCTAAAAGACATTGCTGGACATGGAGAGAGGACCATGGAAGCATCGATGGGATAGTAGAGATAATGCCGGATGGAACTAGTGCTGCCAGAATGAATTCCATCACACAGCACTGCATGGCTGCTCTCTCCTGCCACGGGTCACACCCTCCTTTCTTTTTTCTTCCTTCTGGCCCAGGTATATTGCACACATTCTTTTCTTCAGTTATTAAATTAAAAATATAAGTTGAAGCTATAATAAGCTGTAAAGGGGCTGTCTTGAGACTTGCATTAACATAACTGCTGTGGTTTCTGCAGCAGCAATGTTTTGTTTTAATTTCTTTCCTCTTTGCTATTCAGATAAGTAAGAGGTGGGTGTAGATGATTAATCTACAGACTTTGTTTTACAAAACTTACTAATGGCTCTTTGAGAAACAAAGTTTTAAGGAGACAGTATTGAGCTATTTCTTGCTTAAGGATAAAAGTGGATGCAGGTACGGGTGTGGCTAGCCAGGAACCAGCAGGTGCCTATGTGTGGTCTCATTTCTTCGCTCAACCCCGGGAAGTATGCAGATTTTCAACACCCTTGTCCAGCCTCTGCTGTAGGTGTAAGCAGTGCTGTGGGATTTCACTCTTAGGAAGCAACTCTAAAGCTACTGAACATTTCTCATGGTTGGCAGTGAGAACAATATCTATGAATAGCAATCTACACACACACACACAAAGAGTTTTATGAAAGCTTTTTTAGCTTTATATAAAAATCTGTCTGATGCTTCAGGGCAATAGAATATCTTCAAAGACATGACTAAATCCCTTACATGCTTATGAAAGGATTTAATGACATCACCTGCTAAATAAAAGAGTGAAGGAGGGAGGGAATAATCAATACAAAATGCAGTTAGAAAGTCATAGAAAGGATATTGTTTACATAAAATTCAGTGCCTAGATGAGAATAAAATATTAAATTCATGTGACAGTGAACTTAGTATATGCTCCTATTTTGAAAACTATTCTTAGAATTCGGTGTAGTTTTAATAGTTTTATTGCTTTTTATCATTTTAGTTCTTATTTGAACAGCAGCAAAATATTAATGCCACCTACTTAGTGAGTTTCCTAAAAAGAATAGATGGTCTCAGGGTTATTTCCTAATGTAATGCCATTGACATCACCAAAGTCATCATCATCCAGTTTAATTAATTCATTCATTAGTTAATGAGAAACATGAATTGATTGTGTCAAGTGAGCCGGGCATATTTATCCTAACCATCTGTAAATACTATTGAAGGGGGTAGACTCTAATTTCATACATAATTGAGTTTTTATGACCTGAATGCAGTTGTAGAGCAGAGTAGTGTCAACTGAACGGGGAAAGTGTAAAAACAAAATATATGCAAAATACAGAACTTCATGATAGGCCTATCAAGCTGTTTTCCCAAAGAAGCAGTCATTTGAGGATGGTGGAACTAAGCAGAGCAAAGTTGGGAAATATATATAAGGAATAATTCTTAAGATGTAGACTAAAGATCTTATTTATGTTTTAGGAACGGGAAGCAAGGGAAGCATATACACTCACAGGCTCTCAAAATGCCTCCATTCATCACTCCATTTTGGTATTTTAGCTCAGGGCGCATTAAGGTTATTACCTTAATTTATTTAATCAAAATATTGACTCTATTCTCATACTGCAAATAGCTTGTAACATGATTTGGATCATAATATGTTACCACTGAAAGCTAAACAAAATAATGCTCATCCTTTCAGCATTGTATGTAAGAAAGGGGAATAGACTGAAAATGCCAGAGAAGGAGAAGGTCCCAAAGGAGGAAAGTGTGGATGGAATCAAGAGAAAGGTCCTGTAAGATAGAAAGGGGATAGAATTAAGAGCGTGCACGAATAGGTTCATTTTGGAAAAGAGAAATCTTATGTCTCTGAAACCCAGGAAAAGGGAAGAGGGTGAGGAGTGGTTTCAGATGAGAGATGTTGAGCCCATGTATGTAACGTGGCTTCTACTCTTGCATTACAGTGAGGTATTTCACATATATTTTCCTCTCTGTAAAATGACAAAAAGTAGTAGGGCCAATGGAACACAGCCCAAATAATATTTATGAGTATTAAATGATATAATACATATGGCATGCTTAAATAGTGCATGACACATTATCAGTGTTAGCTATTTTTAGTGTTGTTTTTATTAGTTTCTACTGACAGTAAAAGAAAATGAAGTACGTTGTGGAATTAAAATAATATAAAGATTTTAATAACTTGTTGAATAATAGAATATAAAGAGTTTTTAATAACTTGTTGACTAATAGAATATAAAGATTTTTAATAACTTGTTTAATAATAGCACTGCTGAAAAGCATTGCATCCCTGGTAAAATTAAACAGTATTATTCATGGAGCATTCAGTCAACAACACCTATTCTTTTTCCTAATAATGCTTAACAGCCCTTGAAGGTACAGAGAAAGCAATGAACATTCAGCCTTAAAAACGTCTGGGGACCTGGTTGCTCTCATGAGGGTGCACACCAAGTTCAGAAACCTAGGAAGTTTAAAGTATTAAACTTCAGTCAGAGCTGGATATTGTGGCAGTGTTTTAAGTCTTGAAGATGGAGGGGGAACTTTAAAATATTAGAGAGTAGAGTAGAGATGACAACCTCTATGACTTTGGCTTTCCAAAGTGCAGTGGAGCTGATTATGAAGAAACTTTTACTATGCTTAAGGTTGTTATTGAGGGTAACCGTACAATCTAGGATAGTAAGAAAAAGTGTGGCCCATTTGTAAGATTCTTATGCTTCTGGGGAAAGGAGATGCTGGCTATCAGGATACAGCAGGTTGTGTGAGCCCCAGAGAAGGTGGTATTAGTTGACAGAAGCCGATCAAATTGTAGACTGAAGGGCAGTGAAAAGCCAGGTGATTGTTCCACTAACACAAGAGAAGCCAACAATTTCATTTTTGAGAATTTCAAGGGAAGTTGTATCCATTTAATGGAGCCTGTTCTAGATCTGGGATTCTGGGACAGTGCTAAACAATACAGTAGCCGCACGTGGCCATTTACGTGTTAAGTTAAAACAATTTCCAAGTTACACTAGCCACATTTCAAATGTTCAGTAGACACATTTTTTAATATATTGGATGGCACAGACTTTAGAACATCTCTATTTAGAAAATTCTATTGCATAGTGCCATCCTGGAGTTACAGTGGACTTGAGAGTATGGGGTCCCACAGAAATATTATTGCAGAAATAAACTATGTTGAATAAAGATATGAGCAAGGATAATTTGTATTTGATAATTTTGAAGTATTCTTTTATTTTTTTTAACATTTTTGAAAGTAGGACGAGTGGTACAACTGATGTGCTCATTTAATAAGGTTGAAATATTTTTTCCTGAAAAACTGTTAACAGTTTGATGATGTATCTCACAATCAGTGGCATCTCAATATCAATGAGATATGGTTAGAACAAGGCCAAAAGGTTTTTCATCTTGGGTATTGACCACAAAGATAAAGAATCAGTTTAGCAGGAAGAATGGGAGATGTAGTGATAATGGCAAATGAACTAAATGGAGAAAGTGCTAACTCCAAGATACCAGTCAGAAAATGGAGTATTGCCAATAGTTCAAAGTACTTTCTCTGTTCATAGCACCTGATGGAAGATTCTCAGATCTTCTATTGATCGTGAGTCTCAGGCTAATGACCTAAGTAATTTTAAAGTACTCTCCCAGGTGGTGTTGAGCAATTACCTGGCTTTGCCAGACTACAGCATGGCTTTCTTAAGATTGAACATGGTGAGGAAAGGGTTAGAGGGATAGCTCTCTTCGTTTAGGTGTAGAAAATCAGTAAAGAGAGAGAAAGAAGTGCACCCAACACAAAGGAAAAACAGTTGTCATGATTAAGATAACAATTGCCCTACATCAAGGTTGCCACTATCTTAGACCTGACATCTGAACCAGGATGGAAATGAGCTGCTCAGTACAGTCTCAGCAAAGTCATATATGTCAGATTGGAACTGAATTTTTTTAATTAAATATATTTTTATTGATTTCAGAGAGGAAGGGAGAGGGAAAGAGGGAGAGAGAAACATCAATGATGAGAGAGAATCATTGATCAGCTGTCTCCTGCATGCCCCCTACTGGGGATTGAGCCCGCAACCCAGGCATATGCCCTTGACCGGAATCAAACCTGCAGCCCTTCAGTCTGCAGGCCGACTCTCTATCCACTGAGCCAAGCCGGCTAGGGCAGGAACTGAATTTTTTGTGTTTTGCTTGTTGGTGCTTTACTAACTCTGTCTTATAGTAAGTTTTATTTATGACCTTTTAATTCATTTTGCATGATTAGTGACACTAACCATAATACATTTTTCCCTGGAATTATGTTTGTTTTCTCTAAAAAATATACGTATGTAGATATAGATGTACATGCAGATGTAGATGTACATATAGGTAGACTAGAGGCCCAGTGCACAACATTCATGCACTGGGGGGTTTCTCTCAACTCAGCCTGTGCTCTCTTGCAGTCCAGGACTGCTCAGGGGATGTCTGCCTGCTTGCTTAGGCTCGGGGAGCAGGCCTAAGCCAGCAAGCAGACATCCCCCGAGGGGTCTTTAGCGCTGCAGCGGAGGTGGGAGAGGCTCCTGCCAATGCCGCTGCGCTTTCCAGTCGTGAGCCCAGCTTCTGGTTGAGCAGTGCTGCCCCTGTGGGAGCACACTGACCACCAGGGGACAGTTCCTGCGTTGAGCATCTGCCCCTGGTGGTCAGTGCACGTCATAGCAACTAGTTGTTCTGCCATCAGTCGATCTGCATATTAGGGTTTTATTATATAGGATAGTATATCTGTGTGCATGCATATATATTTATATAAAAATGGTGTAGTAGAAGGAATTCTGCTTTCTGAGTGAAAATATCTGATTTTGAACTTAAACTCTAGTGTGCTACTTTATTTCAGATTTAAAATTTCATCTGCCTTGGCCAGGTGGCTCAGTTGGTTGTAACATCTCCCGGACACAAAATAGTTGCTGGTTTGATTCCAGCGCATATGGGAGGCAAATCATTGAGGTTTCTCTCTCACAATGTTTCTCTCTCTCTCTCTCTCTCTCTCTCTCTCTCTCTCTCTCATCAATTAAAAACACACACAAACATATCCTTGGGTGAGGATTTTTTAAAAAGAAGAAAGTTTCATCTATTGACTCCATAGGTCACTTTCTTTTATTTTTCTGCAGTTTTAATTTTTTTAGATAAGTTTTAAGCTTACAACTGAGATTTCCCACATAACTCCTGCTCCACACATGAACAGCCTCACCCATTATCAATCTCACTCACCATAATGGTACATTTCACCAGGAATAAATTTACACTGATACATCATCATCACCCAACATCCCTAATTTACCTTAGGGTTAGCTCTTAGTGTTGTACATTCTGTGGGTTTGGACAAATGCATAATGACATATAGCCATCACAATAATATCATGCAGAGTATTTTCACTGCCCTAAAAGTCCTTTGTGCTTCCTCTATTCATAAGTCACTTTCTTTTAAAAGAGGCAATATTTGCCCTAACTGTTGTAAAGATCAGATGAAATACAATATATGAAAACATAAACTATAATATCAATATTTTGAATTGAAAAGTGATAGAAATTTGTCATTGTTGTTACCTATGGGAGTCTATCTTCTGAATGTTCCTTACTTATTAGATAAGACAAATTTTGAAATTTGGCTTCCAAAAGGTAGGGAAAACATAAAGTAAAATAATTTAGATGCCTGAGTCTCTGGAACTCCTGACATATCAAAAACTAGACTTGCTCCGGACTATAGGACAGAAGGATTGAGTGTCTCTGTTTATAGCAAGGGTCTTTTGCAACCCTAGACCTCTAGACCTCTGGGACAAAGACCCGGGACTCTGTCACTGTAGGAAGAAAAATGCAGAAAACAATCCCTCAGATTTATTCATTAAGAAACTACTAGAAATTAGCCACTGTGCCAAGGAAAACCCCATCATTATTTTGCTGCTTTGATAAGCACAGGCATTATTTATAAGCCTAGCAGATGTGCTTTCTCATCATATTTAAAGCCTTCACCTGGGTGAACTCCTATGAAAACCTATACTTCCAGGATGCGGAGGTCACCATGGTGACAAGAACTCAGCTGGCTTCCTGTTCAGTGTGATCTGCATGAAGGTGCTCTCTTCAGGAAACATTAAGATACCTGCTAATGTTCAGCTTTTATTTGTGAAGCAAAGGGTAATGCTAATCTGCAACCTCTGCAAGGGGTCTGTTCAATCCTCCAGTCTCTGGGAGTTGGTAATGATGGAAAAACTAGCCAGGGCAGGCCCCGGTCCAAGAAACGAAATCCAAGACACCAATTTGAAGTCCAGGATAGTAATTGCAGGTTGACTCTAGGAGTGTTTACAGGCACACAGCTCTCACCTGCCTGATTTAACTTTTAAAAAGAAAGAAGGTGGGAATATGTCTGAACTCCCAAGGGGGAGATAGAGGGAATGAGAGTGTAGGAGGTTTCCCTAGGTTCCTATCATAAAGAAGTCTGACAGTACATTGCTAGTTCCAGTTATCTTTTAATATACATCACAAACTACTTAACAACATTTGGAACTCTTTGCACTTCCCTATGCTGGCTATTTTGCTATTCTCCTCATCTTCCTAATATATTCTTGAGTAAAAACTTTAAATCAAAAATATCCCTGTAATTCACCATCTTGAGTGACTTGGGAATCCACTTAGACAAAACAAGCAACAATAGATTTCTGTGCCTCTCAACCTTTGTACCTTTAAAAAAATATTCATGCTTTGGTCCTGTCCATAGAGATCCTGATTTCACTGGGGCCAATGTATTGGGAGATTTTATAGCTCCCCAGGTTATTCTAATGTGCAACCAGGATTAAACCACAGCCTTCTTCTCTCATCTTCACCTTCCTCAAGTGCATTGACCTTGACTTTCATTCTACTCTGACAACCCACCCCATGGCCATTCCCTTGCTTTCTACAACAGTTCTGATTGCAGTTCTCACGGTTCATTATTCCCTCTTGTCCCTAAGTCTTTATTGCTCCTTTTGCATAGAGTGCCCTCTTTCCCTAGTCTCAAGTCTTCAACTTTCCACTGCTGCCTCAGTAACCACTCCTCTGAATCTCTTTCTAGAAGGACCTTTGCCTACACCTGCAGGATGGCCTTAGGAAGACTTCCTACATAGTCTTACAGCACAAGACTTCTGTTTTTATAGTACAAGATTGTTCTCTACTCATTGATTTGGTTCTCTGTCCCACATGACTTTCCACACCTTGAGTGCAGACTTTTATTCATTGCAGATTTTTTCTTTTTGCATGACACATAGCACACTCTCAGTGACTGTTGAAGGAATAAAATAAAAAGGACTATTCAGAAATGTTAGAAAAAACATTCAGAAAGTAATGGTAGAGAAGCTTACAGAAGGGTGATCAACAGGTCAGGAGCTATAAGTAGAATGATCTGAGGGACCAGAACCAGAGGTCATTGCTTGGCAGAAAGCTTCTTATTGGGATGGTTGGAGTTGAGCCAGAATGAAGGAAACTAAGGATGAGTGGTGTGTTAGTTTGCCAGGGCTGCTGTAACAAAGGGCCACAAACTAAGTTGGTGTAAACAGTTTGTTTCACAGTTCTTGAGGTTAAAAGTCCAAGATCAAGGTGCTGGCAGGGTCTGCTCCTTTGAAAGACATTATGAAAGGACTCTTTTTTAACCCCTGGCAGCAAAACTTTAATATCTACATGGCATTCCTCTGTTGTCATGTCTGTCTCTTCAGGTGACATTATTTTTATAAGAACATCAGGCATATTGGATTAGAGGCCTACCCTACTATAGTGTGGCCTCATTTTAACTAATTACATCTGCAACCACCCTATTTTCAATTAAGGTCATGTTCTTAGGTACAGGGGTTAGGACTTCAACATATTAATTTGGGGAGACAATTTAATCCATAACAAGTGGAAATTAATGAAGTATTGTCAGATGCTTCAATTCATGCACAGTGCTGTCATTGTCAGACATACATAGATCAATACTGGCTTTTAATCTCTAATTGAAGAGTCTGCATTGTAGTGTAATATTTATCATGATGCCATGAAAAGAAGTAAATGACTCTCATTATACAGGACTGCAGCACTGATTTCCAAATTGTGCTCTCCCCAGTGAAAAGTAGGGGACAAGATCATCATCACAGCAACTATCTCTTTATCTGACTTACACATACTAGTATGCGAAGTAAGGTTTGAAATCTACCTATGTAAAATAAAACTTTTAGGCATGTTGGAGGATGTACTTTTCAGTCATAATGGTGATAGCAAATAAGAAGACAATTTATGCCCTCAGCAATTAGAGATAAGAAAACTAATGGATAATGTTAAAAAGAAAGTACAAAATGTTATATGCCTCTATTATCTAATACTTTAAAATCTTAGACATATATATCATTATTAGGTCTAAGTAATGCATTAAGTTAAACCCTTATTTATCTTGGTTGGAATCCTATCTAATAATAGACAAACATGGCAATTGACCATACCTTTGCTACGCCTCCCATTGGCTAATCAGCAAGATATGCAAATTAAGCACCAACAAAGATGGCGGTTAATTTGCATATGTAGGCGCAAAGCGGAGGAGCGAAGACTGAAGGCAGCTCCAGCCGGAGCAGCTAAGGCTTGAAGGTGGCTCCGGCCGGAGCAGTGAAGGCTTGAAAGCGGCTCCGGCCGGAGCTAAGGCCTGGGTCCAGGGTGCCGGAGGAAAACCGGTGCCGGCAGCCAGGGGAAGGGAAGGCCTATTGCACAAATTCTGTTCATGCAACAGGCCTCTAGTCCTATATAATAAAAGGCTAATATGCAAATTGTCCCCTTGATCAGGAGTTCAACCAGGAGTTCAACAAGGGGGCGGGGCCAGCTGGCCAACCACCTGCGGCCCCTTCCCCCGGCCAGATCCCACCCATGCACGAATTCATGCACTGGGCCTCTAGTAAACATATAAAAGAAGCCTCTCTTCCCTACCCTAATTTTAGCTCTTGAAATGCATTGATTAAAAATGAGAATTATCATCTTTGGGGGAAGCAACTTTATACCAAAAACCATGAAGAAATTATTTTGGGTTCTTGCCAGAATACTAAATTTTAGATTAACTTCAGCAGTGTACTTTCATTTTCACAGATAAGATTTGAAAAGACAAAGGCCAATGACTAATTCATCATTTGGGAGAATTGCTAGGGAGCATCATTATACTTAGAGACAGACATATAGGGGACATGGAAATCATTTTTATAGGTAATTCCTATTATTAAATTCAATATGAGTTGCCAATTTGGAAAATTGCTATATTATATTTATCATACAGTTATAATGTCTAATAGTTTGAGGAGTCATATATCTGATTACATCAATACTTGCCTCATTTTCAAAATGGATAGACAGTGTTGAATTCTTTAAAACTGAAAAACAACTGGTATGCATATGAAGTAAAATAAAAATAAAACTGGTGGAAATGACTGCATTTTTTAAATTCCATGGTAAATTATAGCCTAAAATATTTGTTGTTTGAAAAACAGCATGTTTGCCAAGACATTTCACTTGCATAGGCAGTTAGCAAGCCTTATGCTTGGTTTTACTATTGAGACAGACTGTGGGTGCTTACAGAAAATATATTTACTTTTTCTGGGCCCTGGTAGGCCATTTTGAGGATTTCTGCAATAACTTGCTAGTATAGGAAACTCCTTATACTTTGCTAAAGACTGGGTTAAATTAGACAAGTATAAACTAGATCCTCTCTACGGCCTTTCAATTACTAATAATTTCTCTTTATAAAATCATTTCACCCATAAGATAGTTAACAATATCTCAGTCAAATATTCAATTGATTCTGAACGGATGAAGTATAAATATATAATCATTTTTCACTGGGCATTGATTTAAGGCATCAGGGGAGGGAGAAGAACTTCATATAAAGTTAGAACTATTTTACCAAGTCTTAAAAATTTCAAGGGTAGAATTCAGTTTATTTCATAGGATAGTCCTCTTTGGGTCTAAACTCATTTCTGCTTAGCTAACTTGCCAGTCAAGAGACGGTCAAACCTCAGAGGGAAGGTAGGGGAGAGTGGGGGTAAGGGGGAGAGATCAACCAAAGGACTTATATGCATGCATATAGGCCTAACCAATGGACACAGACAACAGGGGGGGGAGGGCATGAGTGGGGGGGATAGGGGGTAACGTGGGGATAAGGACACATATGTAATACCTTAATCAATAAAAAAATTTAAAAAAAGAGTATACGATGGGTAGTCTAAAAATTTTTGAACTTATTATGGTCACATTCAAAATAAGCCCATAGCAAAGCCAAGAGGTCTGATTAGCTCAGTTCACAAAGATGCCACATGAACTGTAATGTTTGAATAGCTTCTCTTCCTCAAATTGAAGAAACATGAAGACTGGTGATGTTCAAGCCAATGTGTGCATTTTGGGTCACTTTTATCCATTTTGAATATGCTGACTGGGTCTCCTGAAAATACTGAGGGGTCAGCAAAGCATGTTTGACTCCTTGCCAACAATTTTTCCTAAGGTGTCTCATAGCCATGAGTAGTTCATGCGGAATTTAATCCATGTGCTTACGATTCACTTGCACTAGACTCATCAAAAGGTCATAGGGAGGAACTGAATTTCCAGGAAGCCTTAATGTCTATGAGGCCATTTATGGCATTTATCTCTGAACCAGACTGTGATAATGTACCAGGAATACTCAACATTCAAACATTCTGGAGGTCAATTTCATTTGTCTAATGCAGTGATTTTCAATCCTTTTCATCTCATGGCACACAAAAACTAATTACTAAGATTCTCCGGCACGTGACACCAAAAAACATATTTTTTCCTGATCTGAAAAAAAAGGTCTAATTTTGATTCATTCATACTGGGCAGTTGTTGTTGTGTGGACTGTTGTCATATTTTTAATTTGAGAATCTTAAGGAAAAGAGGTCAGTGCCCCTAACTAAATATTTAGGTATTGCCTGTTTTAAAAATTCTTGCAGCACACCGGTTGAAAATCACTGGTCTAATACATCTAGGAAAACTCGGAATGGATTCATAATTTCTAAACTCTAAGTGCTAGTCTAACATGACATCCAGATAAGGAGTGTGTGGCTAGAGTGAGAATGTTCAACATTAACTATATCCCAAAACCACATTTTGACTAACTCAATTTGAGTATCTGCCCAGTGGCCTGAAGACAAAAGTGTGAAAAACACTTTTCAAGTGACTGGAAAACAACTGGCACTTTCAAATTTTCACTCAATAAAAGGAAGTCGTTCTGAAGTAATCCTTTCATATTCTTCAATATTCTGTAGCTTTTAAAATGCTTTAAAATATTTAATGTCATCTGATTGGGTAAGTAGGAATGGTATTACTATCTTTATTTTTAAATCAGGAAAATAAAATTATGTGTAACTCTGAATGCTGTTGCTTTTGTTGCAGGGATATATACTGTAGTATAGCCCTAAGCTGTGATTATTTGCAACAGGTGTAATGCTGTATATACCCACATAGCCCCATTTTATCTTTAAATTTATCTTTCCTATACATGCAAGAATTATTTTTTAGTAAAACAAAACCACATAATTCCTTTCATAACACAAAACTTGGCATAAAATTTGGTTCCAGTTTTTCTCCAAAAATAAGATGTTTACTCCGATATGATTTTCTTACTTCCTAATTCTACATATTTACATTGTAAAATGACCTTTTTTAATTTTTTAAAAATGTATTTATTGTCTAAAGTTTTATATATGTCTCCTTTTTCCTGCTTGCCCCCCCCCC
>NW_005353967.1:7212567-7268978 GCF_000412655.1 Myotis brandtii | reverse complement strand
CAGTTTTTAATCCACTCATCTGCTGATGAGCACTTAGGTTGTTTCCAAATCTTAGCTATTGTAAATTGTACTGCTATGAACATAGTGGTGCATATATCCTTTCTGATCGGTGTTTCTGGTTTCTTGGGATATAGTCCTAGAAGTGGGATCACTGGGTCAAATGGGAGTTCCATTTTTAACTTTTTGAGGAAACTCCATACTGTCTTCCATAGTGGCTGCACCAGTCTGCATTCCCACCAGCAGTGCACGAGGGTTCCTTTTTCTCCACATCTTTGCCAGCACTTGTCGTTTGTTGATTTGTTGATGATAGCCATTCTGACAGGTGTGAGATGGTATCTCGTTGTTTTGATTTGCATCTCTCAGATGATTAGTGACTGTGAGCATGTTTTCATATGTCTTTCTGCCTTCTGTATGTCCTCTTTCGAAAAGTGTCTATTTAGGTCCTTTGCCTATTTTTTGATTGGATCGTTTATCTTCCTTTTGTTAATTTGTGTGAGTTCTCTGTAAATTTTGGAGATTAAACCCTGATCTGAAATATCATTGGCAAGTATGTTCTCCCATGTAGTAGGCTTTCTTGTTGTTTTGTTGATGGTTTCTTTTGCTGTGCAGAAGCTTTTTATTTTGATGTAGTCCCATTGGTTTATTTTCTCCTTAGTTTCCATAAAGTGGTCTTTTTCTAAGGGGTAATAATATAAGTACAGAATGTTCTTTAAACTTAATATGTGTTCCATGGTCAGGACAGTTCCATCAGGGCAGACACTAAGAAGCAGGCTAGATTTTATTTAAATTATGAAGTTGCCTGGAAATAAGTTTAACTTAGTAGACAGTGTGCTGCAAAATGTTAATGGATAATGTTTTTCCTTCTTTTTTTTAAATATATTTTATTGATTTTTTACAGAGAGGAAGGGAGAGGGATAGAGAGTTAGAAACATCGATGAGAGAGAAACATCGATCAGCTGCCTCCTGCACGCCCCCCACTGGGGATGGGCCCGCAACCAGGGTACATGCCCTTGACCGGAATCGAACCCGGGACCCCTGAGTCCGCAGGCCGACGCTCTATCCACTGAGCCAAACCAGTTCGGCAATGTTTTTCCTTCTTAATAAACTGTAACTTGAATCATTTATTGTTTTTTTTTGAGTTGAGACAAAGATTAAGATAATTTGTATTGTGCAGCATTATTAACATCATTGTATGGTTATCTTAATATAATTTAATTTTGATTAACTGATTTATAATTATCTTACAGATTTCATAATTTCTGGCATTCCTTTCTTCCTCATGCATTTCTATTTCATCAGTTGCTTGACTCTCCAAAATACTGAATTTAATATGTTTGTTCAGATGAAATTTTACTGGCATGTGAATCCTGTGACCAAATAAAACTTACAAAGTAGGTATCTCCTTGCTGCTGCTCAGGAGCATTCAGAGAGGAAGTGCTCAGTCCCCCAGGGTTTCAGTGCGCCTCATTTTCCTGGATTTCTTCCTTCTTCCTTGATCACTCCATAGATGTTGCTGTTTTCTCCTCAGCACCTCAAATTTTAGCATTAATATATCTTAAGCTTAGTCTGTGGACTTTTCTGTTCTCATATTTCCTAGATGACCTCATCTAATCACAGGACTTTAAAGTCCTTATGTCATTGTCAAATTTCTATCAATCTGGACCAATCCCCTGAATATAGACTTTACTATTCAACGCCTATCTGCCATTTCCACCTGGATGTCTGTACCTAAACCTAACACATCCAAAACCAAAGTATTGTTCTTTTCCTCAAACCAGCCCTTACTGTGGACTTCCCCATCTCAGGCCAAATGTTACCTATGACTCTTCTCTGTTTCTTACCTCCCACCATCCCCATCCAATCCAATCATCAAATCCAGCCAGCTATCTTTCAAAATATAACCCAGAATTTGACCACCCTCTCCATTGCTGCCAGCTTGGTCCTGGCCACCAATTGCTCTCACCTGGATTGCACAATGCCTTCTGACCAGAGTCGCTCCTCAACCTTTTTCCACTTCAACCTATTCCCACATATCAGCATGGTACTGCAAAGACCTAGGTCATGTCTGGTCACTCCTTTGCTCAGCACCCTCCAGTGATCTCTGATCTTCATCAAAATTAAAGCTCTCATGATAGCCTGCCATCTGATGGTTCCTGTTACCTAGGTTTCATCTCCTACTACTTCTACTCTCGTCCAGGAACACTGACTTCTTTCTGTTCCAGTTTTCTAAAAACAGTCCCACATCAGGGGTCTATGCTTTCTATTACTTCAGACCAGAACCTGCATCTCCTGGTACCCCCTTTTTTACTTCATCACATCTCTCATTCTTTATTCAAATATCTCCTTTGTCAGGCTTTCCCTGTCCATCCTTTTGAATAATTGCATCCACACCATCCCTGTTCCTGGAACGCTTCATCTCCTTTACTTTTAAAATTTTTCTCCCTAGAACTTATTGCCATATAAATGTCTACAGATTTTACTTACTCCTTTTGTTTATTTTCAGGCCCTCCTCCTCCAAGTAGAATGAAAGCCCCTAGTCTATTTCATAGTTCACTGTCTATCCTCAGCCTCTAGAATGGTTCCTAGAAATGGTGGTAGTCAGTAAATATTTGTTGAATGAGTGAGTGAATGAATGAATGATCACTGCCCATCTTTCTCTCCTTAAGAAGTAGCAGGGTACATAAAAATCTAAATTATTAGGTTATCAGACTTGCCCATACTCGTATGTAAATATAGTCATCCAACTGGATTTGTTGGGATATGTAAAACAGTTATGCATTTTTAAAAGCTTGAACAAACACTGATTTTTTAAAATCTAAAAAAAAATCACTTTCAATCAAGAAATCAGAAATACATTGAATTAATTGTTTCTAGGTCATTAATGAACTTGACTGTGCTGTTGCTCTCAAAGCACTAAATATAGCTGATATTGAACCAAAGGTCCTTTATGATCCTTGAAACTTTCTTGAATTTCTAAAGAAATACTCAGGCTTATGGGAAGAAGTTTTAATGAGACATCATGCTGTTCAGGAGAGAGAAAAAAAATCATAGTTTCTGACCTCAGGGGCAATGATGAAATAATAGAGCAAAAGCTCCAGGGAAATTAGTTTTTAGGAAGTGGAATCCAGTGGCTCATTATACATTCTAAATAGCTTCAGAGTAAGAATGACAGTCTGGCTGATTGGGTTTAGTGATGTGGATAGACTTAGCTGCTATACCATCCAAAGTAGATTGAAAGCCCCCAAATATCAATGAGATTTTACAAAGGTATAAGGACTACTGGGCAGCAGCTCCTTCTAGGATGTCATTTAAGTGTGAACAGCAGGTAAGCCAAAGAGACATCAGAATAATTTCAATACTGACATTGTAATCAGTGAAGATATGTCATCTTCAATGCGGTCTTGTGCCTATCCTGATTTGTTCAATCCACAGATATTTATGGAACATTTCATGTGTGTCAGTTACTGTGCTAGGGGCCATGACTATATGACCCCTGCCCTCCTAGAGTTTCTTTCCTAGCAGGGGAGATAGACATGCTGACAAGTGACATCAGAGTGTAGATTGTGATGAGGGCTAGAAGGGGGAAATGGGACAGTGCTAGTGGTGAGAATGACAGGGGCATTTGTGTTTAAAAAAAGAAGAGTGCTGTGAAGAAGTCACTTTGGAGGTGCCTTGAAAAAGTCACTTTGAGGTGCAGTACTAAAGCCATGAAGTATCTGAGTAAGCTATGTATGAGAATCTTCCGTAGGACATGCAGATTTGAGGTCTGGGTCCCACTTATTCCCACTAAGAGATCGTGGACCCCTAGCACTTGTTTTCTCCTCCCAATGCTTTGTTTTTCTCCAACGACTCCCCACTCCCCGTCATTATCAAGTATCTCCAACTTTGAAATAAAAACAACACATTTGAATTCCTCTCTCCAGCCTTACCGGCTTCATTTTCTCACCACTAAACACCTTCCTCATCCCTGCTTCCCCTTGCTGGTTTTTGTTTTGCTGAGGTGTTTAAATGGGTCTCTGAGACATAGGTCCATCAAAAAGCCTAATGGACAGAGGCGTAAAGTTTTAATTCAGCAGAACCACTTACTTCAGGTACCCGTGTGTTTTTACATTAAATTATAGGCCAGTGCATCTAAAATGTAATGGCTATGTTATCATGTTATTTATACAATATCTCACAACAGGTAAGAGTTGAGAACAGATTAAACTGTTCCAGGCTAAAATGAGGCTTTTGATGAAAGGATGCTAAAGTTAAGACCTGATCAAGTTAGAGCCAGGTATTGGTACATGACACAGTGTAGACATAGAATGGATTATTGTAATAAAGAAATAATAACAAATGTATAACTGAGTTAATAATAAATAAATAATAAAGTGATTGGTTTTTCAGTGTTTCCTCTCCAAGCCTGTGGGCATAAAGTAGATTGCATTAAAATGAATTTTCCGTATCTCTATATGTACACTCTTCAGCCATGTAAAGGGTTTAACATTCCTCATAGTGGTTTGTGGTTCTGGCTAAGGGTCTCTCTTGAGTTGTTGACTTGGGCTTCAGTCATCTCAAGGCTACACTGCTTTTAAGGTCACTCAGATAGTTGGCAGGCTTCCATTCCTAGCTATGTGAGCCTCTCCATAGGGCTGCTCATAATATGGTGGCTTACATCCTCCGGACTGGGAGATCAGAGAGAAAGAGCCATTTCCAGACATACAGAAGCCACCGTCTTTTATAATCTAATCTCAAAAGTGATATCCTGTTACCTTTTGCTGGATGATCATCCCTGGTACATTGTGGGAGCAGAAACTTCACAAAGATGTGAATACCAAGAGGAGGGTGGTTGGGGGCTATTTTGTAGCCTAGTGACTGTTCTCCTTCAAGAAGCCTACTCCCCTCCCATGTAAGCCCATGGCTTCAAGTAAATGCTTTCTGAATCTCAGCTTCGGCCAAGCAGCTGAAACAGAGCAAATATGACTCAGAACTAGGAGGTCATTTCATTTAGACTAGCGTTGATCCTCTTCTATACAATTAATTGGTTCTTGTACCTTATCCAAGGACATACATTCACTCTTCCCTATAACATTTTTCTTATTTATGCTTTAAATGCTATTTTTAAGTCACTTGTGTTTAGGGGGTTGTTGTAATTTAAATGTCAGCAGACATAATATGTAGCAAATAAATACGTGATAGTTTTTCCTGCCCCTTTCTACAGAAGCATGAGCTGTGTGAACTAAGTGTGACTTTAAATAGGACTGTAGGAGGAATTAGAAATAGTGGCATGGCTGCCGAAACCCCATATTAAAATCTGTCCTTGTCAGCATTCTGGGATTCCACATGCCAGTATTTCTTTTAGGTTAATCAAGAAATTGTTTAAAAGATATTAGAGGGAAAATACACTTTTTAAGAAGAAGGAAGTTTATATTTCAAAGGAGGGAATATGTATGGCCATTATAATAACAAATAGGGGAATGCATGTGTGAATTTTTATGCACTCATGGTTTTATTGAGCAAAGGTACAGAGATTTATTTTCCTTTATTAATTGTTCATACAGAAATAAACCCTGCTGTGCAGGAAACAAGGCACTCCTTCATGCTGTCTCCTGCTAGTGACAGAATTTATTTCACTAAAACCTTCACATTGGCTTCTTATTGTCCCAATGGTGTCTCTTGGATTAATTCGGTCAAACCCTTTAGTGTGACCAATGCGTACAGTTTGTTAGAAGCACGTGGGTAGCTTGCCTCTTCATTGTTTCTGCATTTTGGTTGCTTTTATCCTGCCATCTTAAATGTTTTATACCCCAAATTATAGTACGCTCACTATATGCAAGGTTTCTCCTCCTACCCGCCCTGTCCTGCCTCCTCCAGGGACAGCTCACTTTATTCCCAAGAAAGATATTATGGCCCTCCCCTCCGTGCTCGCTGTTTACATTTCTCTGCTCTTTTTTCTCGCTCCTCCTGGCATGCTGGTTTAATCAATTTTACCAAATGACTTTCCTGGCAGCTGTAAAAAGAAAACCCAGAGCGGATTGATAGCAATTGAATACTGTACTTTTTGTCATTTCTCTAAAATGTATAGACGTGGTTGGTCATTGGGTTGATTTTTAATGATCTAAATGGTCAGATGTCTCAGCGCTGCACTGCAGCAGCCTGATAACAAATAGGAAAGAGGAGGGGCTTGGGCGCTGGGCGTTCACTCAGTGCTGGATGAATAATCCCCAGAGCACCAGCCGAGGAGACAATATAAGCTATCAGCCTTTGCCAAATTATATATTTGCATATTTAAGCAAAGACACCTGGCTCTTTTAATTTTGCATATAGAGGAACGAAAAGATGTTTTGGATGAAGGTTTAGAAAGTCATCGATAGAGTGAGGACTCAAACTGCAGCCTATTTCTATGCTTCTCTGTTTACATAAGCAGGACCTCAGTAAAGTGCCTCCCAGTATCCCCAAATAGCATCTTGGCAATTATCCTTAGATGGGGAAAAACATGGGTTATTTTTTAACTGAAAGGTGGTAGAACTCCCAAAGGTATATGAAATCAATAAACTATAAACAAGTCACTTGTTTTTTCTTCTCTGTAAGAAAGAAGTAGGCATGGGGGTAAAAAGAGATAAATAGGGGGGTGGGAACAGTGAAGCTAGCAGTACTTCTCTGGAAGTTTAAATGGGGAGAAGCAAGCCAAGTATTTAGCAGAAGGTCTGGCACTTGCTAGTTACCATCTTGATCATTATACCCCATCTGCTGACTCTAAAATCATACCCCTCTCCCAAGCAGTCATTCTGGTCCATGTCTTTTTTTTTAAATATATTTTTATTGGTTTCAGAGAGGAAGGGAGAGTGGGAGAGAGATAGAAATATCAATGATAAGAGAGAATCATTGATTGGCTGCCTCTTTGCATGCCCCATTGGGGATTGAACCCACAACCCAGGTATGTGCCCTTACCAGAAGTCGAACGGGATCGAGCCCACAACCCAGGTATGTGCCCTGACCAGAAGTCGAACCATGACTTCCTGGTTCATAGGTCGAGGCTCACCCACTGAGCCATGCCAGCTGGGCTCTGGTCATGTCTTAAATCCACAGAACGAGGCTGTTCCCATGGTGTAGTGGGCAAAGCGGGTTTTGCAGTCCAGTCACAGCTCAACCACTTATATCCGGAACCCTGGGCAACAGCCACCTCCTCTAGATTCTTCAGGTTCCTCATCTGTACAACAGGAGATATCATTACTCACTTTATAGGGTTATTGCATGTATAAAAAGGAAGAATTTGGTATAAAACCCAATACATTAAATCTTCCCCAGAAGAAAGACTCAAAAAATGTTTGCTTGATTTTATTTACCCTGTTCCATTTGTTTTCAATGTGTTATTGCATGTTTCTAAATGTCCTGTGGAAGGAAACTAATTAATTTATTATGCTAATGATTCAATCAATACATTCTTTTGAGACGCTCAGCTCTTTTTACATAGCTAGAGATAAGCAGATATAATGTTTACTCCAGGTCGATCTGGGGCTCACACTGATAAAAGGAGTTTTATATATGTTTGCTGCCTTATATAGTTTTGTTCTCCTTGAAAAAGAAGGTATTATTTCACTTTAAAATGTTGGCTTTTAGTTATAAAGTAGCCAAGTTGGGCTGAATTTCCACTGGGTTAGTTCCATTGTCAGACAGCTCACTAATCCATGACACTTTGTTCTAGATGGTGTGACCAAAGAGGCTCAATCCCACCACTGGTCAAAGTGACCCAGAGATACTCTCTTCAGATGATATCAGGAGCATGGTCTTTGACACTATCTTACCTTTCCCCATCGCATATTGCAAGAAAATTAAATTCTAATTGAAAAACAGTGACCCAGGAGTTGTAGCAACAGGCATTTAAAAACCCTTATTTGAGAACTCTTGGCTTATAATGACAGTTACATGTTAAGTTTTAGAAACAAATTATCAAAATATAAAAGCTGTAAATCAAAATATAAAATACGATGTACATAGGGTTAGAAAGTTGATAATAACCAATTATAACATATTTCAATAATTTTTAAATGAATAGAAAAAAAGAATAAACTTTTGGATTATTAAACACATGAAAACATCAATTCACCTAAAAATTTTATACATCTATCTCATTATCTTTTTAAAAAAATACATTTTTATTGATTTCAGAGAGGGAGGGGAGAGAGAAAGGAGGGAGAGAGAGAAACATCAATAATGAGAGAGAATCATTGATTGGCTGCCTCCTGAATGCCCCACACTGGGGATCAAGCCCCCATCCCAGGCATATGCCCTGACCGGGAATGGAACCATGACCTCCTGGTTCAAAAGTTAATGCTCAACCACTGAGCCACACCGGCCAAGCTATTTCATTATCTTTACACATAAAATATTTTGATCATTTGTTAGTCAACATGCATTTTTAAGCATCTTCACCTCTATTATACATTTGTGGGCTCAGAAGTTACTAGGGAAGAAGAAAGGTATCATCTCTTTAAGAACTCAGCATCTGGCAAGAGAGACAGAAACAAGATTTTTTAAAAAATATATTTTATTGATTTTTTACAGAGAGGAAGGGAGAGGGATAGAGAGTCAGAAACATTGATGAGAGAGAAACACCGATCAGCTGCCTTCTGCACCCGCCCCACTGATGCGCCTGCAACCAAGGTACATGCCCTTGACCGGAATCGAACCTGGGACCCTTCAGTCTGCAGGCCGATGCTCTATTCACTGAACCAAACCGGTTAGGGTGGAAACAGGATTTTTTAAAAATCATAAACAGTGCCAAAATTAGTATCTGTGTGTGTGTGTGTGTGTGTGTGTGTGTGCACCCACTTTTGTAGGATAGACTTCTGCAAATCAAATAGCATATGTGTTTTATATTTTAAGAAGTCTGCTAAATTGTACTCCAAGACAGTCTTTCACAGTCTCAGTTTCCACCGACTGTGGAGGGGTGTACCTGTTTCCCATCCCCTTTCATTCACCGTTGGACAGTTTTGGTCTTTATTTTTTACGAATGTGATAGGCAAAATAGTCCATTGTCATTTTAACTTATTTCTTTGGTTACCAATGAGATTGAACATCTTTTCAAATGACTATTGGCTATTTGTAGTTCTCCTTCTGTGATACTTATTTGCATCGATTTCTCATTTTTTCTTTTTTGTTGTTGTTGTTTTGGTCTTATTTTAATTAATTTAGAGACTCTTATTAAGTCAAATGATATAGAAATCACACCATGGCTATGGTTATAGCCCACTCTGCCAACTTACTTTGCATCAGTAATTGCTGGAGAAGCCTATATTATTCAGCCTCTTCATATTTCTACACCGCTTCCCTTATTCCCTAATGTAGCATTTCCACTATTGTCAGCAGGTTAGATGACAAACATTTGAAGAGGGCAAGGAAAACAAATATTACATGTGTCACATGGTTAACCTATACCTTGTAATATTATCCCAAAGAAATCTAAGAAATATGTATCGTTGCTGTTTTCCAAATGAAATTTTCAGATTCAGTTAAGGTTGGAAAATAACTCCACGGTAAATGAAGTGGTAAGAGACCCCAGGAACACCAAAATCCTATGTCCCTCCACCAAACCATGCTTTCTTCAGAAAAAAATGCTATTAATCTCTGAGAAGATATAATACAGAAATGCCAACATTGAGGCTTATGTGTATCAATCTCAAGCTTCAGGTGGGGACTAAAGGAGGGAGGATGAGTCTAATGATAAAAGTAATTCCTGGGTTGACTTGGGAAAAAATGTTAAAAATAAAAAAAAGACAATCTCAAAAGTACTAAAGATACAATGCCTATATCAGTGAGTAGGAGCATGCAGAGGGAGGAAAAAGAGACAGCCAAGCACTGTGTAAATCTGACCCCAATGTTTGTGAACTATCAAAGAAAGAACATCAAAAGAGCAACAACAACAACAACATGGACTGGGGAAAGTTAAGATTAATGGTCCCTCATTGTGGGATGCCATTCAGACAGTGGAGTTATAAAAAAAAAGCAGAGTTTCACATTGCAGCTCTCCCAGTAGCAAGTGTATTCAAGTACAAGAGACTTGCCTTTGTGGGAAGAGGATTAGTTATAGCTCGGCCTGTTTATCCAGAAGCAAAGATGTGGTAGTAAGATTACTAGAAGTATCTTCTTGGAGTACAAGGGACAATTATGATAGCTTAAGCTACCAGCTTTCAGTAATCCATCTGGTACTTTACAAATTAGCTCATCATTCTGCTGTTCTTATGAATGTGTTAGTCTGCAAACATATCATTGTCATAAATTAGTCACCTAGTGTTTCTCTGAGTGATTTAATATAAGCACACCCACATCATAATATGGAATGGCAAAATAGGTCCTTGCTTGATCCTCTAAATGGAATTCAGCATAAAATGATGTGCGTTTCATGGGGGTTTTGGCATGCAAACCTCTTCTGTTTCCTAAGATTAGCATGTTATCATTGCCCTGAATGTTGGCAATATCATGTAATATGAGAAATCTCTGGTTTCTCCAGGAACTCCTAGGGAAATCCAAGCCTATTGCTAAATGAGGGACTTTCCAATTGAACATAGCTTTTGTTTGTTTTTATTTACATTTGTTATAACAGGTGTCATCACAAATGTTGATTCAGTTTAGTAATAAGTCATTGCAATTTTGAGAATTAGGTTAAACATCTGATTTTAAAGTGCTTTTGTGGCAGATGAACTCACCCACCAGCTATTCAATAAAGAAAAAAAAAACATGAGAAAACATAAGCTTTCCTGTCTGTCTAGCTTGATTACCTATTGGGAAGTGCCCATGTTTGGGTTATAATAAGTATATCATGGTGATGTCATTTGGAGCTCTCAACCCAATGGCTTAATATGAACAAATAAGGAAAATTTATTGTCTTATAAAATGAAGTTTCAAAGTAGACTGTTCCAGGGATGCTTATTCAGAGGCTGACACAGCACCTATGTTTTGTGTTGCCATCTTAGCACATTGTCCTTTGCTCCGAGGGACTCCCCTCATTATCACAGGATGATGGCCCTAGCCAGGCACAAAGTCCAAAGGCAGGAAATGAGCGTATAAAATGAAGTTTCAAAGTAGACTGTTCCAGGGATGTTTATTCAGAGGCTGACCCAGCACCTATGTTTTGTGTTGCCATTTTAGCACATTGTCCTTTGCTCAGAGGGACTCCCCTCATTATCACAAGATGATGGCCCTAGCCAGGCACAAAGGCAGGAAATGAGCCCTTTCTTCCATTTGCTTCTCTTTTCATGAAACTCTTCTTCTAGAAATCATCTCAGCCAACTTCCCTTTATATCTCGTTGGCTAGATATATCTCATTGGTCTTAAGACATAAACGAATTACTGGCCAGCAAATGGGATTAGACTGTTCAGGATTTACCCCTGAGCTGGGTATGGTGTCACTGTCTCCAAGTACTTAGTGGCTTCAAAAAAATAGAGTTCTGCAAAAATAATTGGGTATCTGCCATTTAGGTAGAAAGGAGAGTGGATTACCAACAATGATAAAGGGACCATGATGTTAATCAGATCATGACCAATGTTAAAACCAAAGGTTCAACAAAGGCAGTGAAATACCATAGAAGCTGCATCCACAGCAGGGTGCCAGTCCTGAATTCCAATGTTCCAAACAGGTGGCCATGAATCAGGTTCATAACTTTTGAGCCCTTCACACAGATGCCTCTAACTCAGATGGAGACTACAAAAGAGTTCAGAGGGAAAAGGAAGGTTAGTTTACAAAAAGGTGTTTTGTTTTCCTTTTTGTTTTTAAGAAAGAGAACTGGGTAGTGCTGTGAGTCCTAGCGTACCCTCCCTCAAAGGGGGCTGCACTAATCTCATTCACATCAAGCCAAGAGACAGAGGCTGCCGTGGTGGGATACTTTTTCTCATGAACCAGATGTACACCACAGAGTGAGAGAGCTTGCCTAGAGCCATCGTATGTCCTTCCCAAAGGGACATCTGGAAAAAGCACTTGGACTCCAGCAGCAAGAGTTTGCAGGGATTTGGCCACTAGGAAACCAGGGGCTTGCTGGGGGGCTGATGAACCAGCAGCACTTTGAAAACACAGCACTGCCTGAGTCATAGGAGCTGCAGCCAGGGATCCCAGCAGGGATGCAGCTGATGAACCCACAAAAGTACCCAAGAGACAAAGAGGAAACTTTCAACATCTGCCAGGAACACAAGATGCCATCTTATGACAATGCCAATCCAAGGGGGAGAAATCCCTGGTTCATAGTCTCCCTCCATGCTCTCCAGGTCATACTCAGTCCCAACAGCTGGCAAGTCAGGACAGCAAGGGAGGGGAATTGTAAACCCTAACCCCTGCTTTGCCCACTGATCCCACTGAAAGCAGCTAGTCTTTTGGGGGCCCAGCTGGGAGCAGGGAGAAGATGTGAGTTAAATCTAGTTTGGGGTTTGGGAGTATAGTTTGGATTGGACATTCTAATTTATGAATGGAATCTGTTGATAGCTTAAAGTAAATGTAAAGCTCTCTATTGCCTAAAAGTGCTCAGAAAAGTCACTAGACTTTCTCCATAAATAAAATTTAACAGGGTAGTAAGAAACCTAAATAAAATGGGTTTTAAATACATAGCACATGTCCTTGTTTTCAATGGCTTTAATACAATATTGATACCCTTTTACAAATATTTTTTAAAGCATCCTGACAGTACCACATCATATTTGTATCTCTCCTTGCATATTTCTCCTTTCTCTCTTTAAAAATTGAGAGGAAAATCAAGGAAAATTATTTACACCTTCCAGCAAATGTTCAGATCTTTTATTATTAGTATATTTTGACTTTTTAGAGAGAGAAGATAGGAGAGGCAGAGAGAGAAAGACGGATGTGAGAGCGGAACATCAGTGGGCTGCCCTTCCACTCCACTACCGGGAATTGAGCTCGCAACCATGGGCATGTGCCCTGACCAGAAATGGAACCTGCAGCCAACTAAGCCACACTGATGTGGGCAAATGTTCTGATCTTAAAAACACCTATGCTCCAATAGAAGAATCTCAAAGTAGATCTGCATTCAAGGTGTAGAAAGCAACGGGTCATTATGGAAACTAAGGGAATTGGGGAAGTTAGTATTAATAGTAGTGCTCTTATGTCCCACTGTCTTTCCCTTTCCCTTGTCATCCTTTCTTCATCCCTTCCTGCCTTCAGACACCTTGGGACTGAGAGTTTAGTACTGTCATCTGCTCATTACAGCCACCACCAATGAGGAGAGGCCACCAGGGATTTGGGGCTGCAACAGTTGCCTGACTCTTCTCTTTCCAGAAGAAAAATATTTAATCCCCAATAGGACACATGGCAACCTCATCTCCAGCAGCCTTTGTCTCTAATGAGTGGGTAATTACTGGGAAGAAGGAGAAAGGGGAGAAGTTTATGATTTTCATTAACTTTGTTCCTGCTTCCTCTATAACTTCCATTCTTTTAAAAATGAGGCGAGTGTTGCAAAAAATCAAGAAAACCTGTGAGGCTGACAACACAATGCTCATCCACATGCTCCCTGCTTTTAAAAAAAATTTTTTTTTTTTGGATCCCTGTCCCATCACCAATTTAAAGAGGAAGGGCAATGAGAAAAGAGGAGAAATCCTAAAAGTAAATTTACTGTTTGGTCAGCTTTGTTACTTTATTTTGTGGAAAATTGTGAAGTTCTTTTGTATCTTCATCCATTTTACACACCTTGGAACTCAGAACAACAGATGAAATCATGTTATATTCCACACTGGATTCTTTCCCACTTATAACGTGATTTCTGTATAGAAAAGTATAAGACAAATAGCTAGGCCAGAGAATTTCATAGTAACATTTTTCTGTCTCATCCAGCTTGGGACATGTGTTATTTATGTTTTTTCCATTTGTATCTATTAAGTGATCTGTATGGTCTATGGTGTTGGATATAGGGATGTGCCAATTATAAAGAGAGGCAGGCTATTTAATAGTTGCAAGTGCTCAGCATTATGGATTCATCCCCACATCCAAACATTAAAAACAGCAGAGCAGAGAGTATTAAAACCTAAGTGAAGGAGAGGGTATCTGTCTGTAATAGGCAACTAGGATTTAATAATAGCCTGACTTTATTTTGCACTCCAATAAAAGGAATTATTTACTTAATTATATCAACATGAATTTAAAACTATCATTCTAAAATATTGAATTCTGGTTTTAATGCATTTTAATAATTTTAAATGTTTAAGAGATTATTTTTAAATAATCATATGAATGTCATTTTATTCCTTCTTAAAAAAGGAATTATGCCTTTTGAGGACTAAATTCTCTTACTCCATAAACCTAATAAAAATCACAGTATTTCCCCACCTTTCTTAATCTCTCTCTAAAGCAAATTAATATTCAGTGAAGAAAGTGATGAAAGGAGCTTGAGAAAAATAAGAAGCTAATATTTTGACTGAAAGTATAATAGACATCAGTCAGAGAAAAAAGAGTGCTCTCCCAGAACCTCTGGATGTGGATGTACATGTTGGTACATTGTCAGCTCGCGTGTGTGTGTGTGTGTGTGTGTGTGTGTGTGTGTGTGAGTATTTAAGCCTCTTGATGGAGAAATCATTAACTCAATGGCCTGCTAATTCACTGTGGCTGCTCAATATTACAATGTAGGATTAATTTTAAGTTGCTTTCTTTGTGGAGGGAAGGAAAAGATTTATGATAGCCAAAAAAATATTCTTATATGGTGACTTGTCTAGTCAAGATTTTGATTGCAATAAATGTACTCACATGCACTTCTGTATAAAAAAAGAGGAATAGAGTTACTGTAAAGATACAGAAATTCACAGAAATGGGTTATAACTGAGCCTTGTTGGATTTGTAAAGCTTGAAAATTGAAGCAACTACTCAATCTAATCATCCATTTCTGTTTGTCTCTGTGTTTGTACTCTTGGCTAACTTCTCTCTGTAATTGCCAGATTTTATTTAGCTATCAGTTTTTACTTGACCCAAAATGGCAACTTGGTCCCCCAAATCTATATGACTTTTTGGGTTAAGCCCACATGGAACTGATTAGAGTCTCTGTTTTTCTTGTGACCATTCACATTCCAAAGATGGAATAGTAATGTTTCTACCCAGTGGATGAATCAGGTGGCAGTGGGTCAAGGTTTTATAAAGTTAGGGTGTAAGGAAGGCAAGCTCCATAGAAGGAGTTGTAGGCAGACATAAATAATTACATTTGACATAGTGATTTATTTATTTGTTTATGATAGTCATGACTCAACAAATATTTCAATGGGCATTTACCATGCACTGGACACTATTCTAAGTACTTAGGATTCAGCAGGGACAGAACAGACCTAAAGTTCCAGTGCCCCTATGGAGTTTACATTCTAAGGATAGTCTTTAACCATCTGTTTCAGAGATAACTGGGTGTGTGTGTGTGGTGGGGGAGTAGAGATGTCTCCACATAGTAAGTACAAAATGTTGAGATACATGTGTATGTAATATCTATATTATAAATATATATAATTTGAAAATATACTCATATTTCCTTTCACTTAATTCTGTTAACTGTCAGTGGTGTATGAGTGTGTGTACGAGTATGTACTGGAAGTAGTAGTTGAAGTCTTTGGATTTTAAAGAGCATCTGATTTTTTTACTTTGGTGCAGCCTCTCCTAACTTTCTATTAAAATGACTATGAAAATACACCCCTGCCCCAATTACAATTTAAAAAACACTAAAACCCAGGACTTAATGGTGATTCATTGCTATAATATTTATCAATAAATTAGGTATTTTAGTGTTTCTACTTCCAAAAATATTAAAAGTGGTATTTAGCAAGAATTTTATATTATCTCAATTATGAAATGTATTGTTTCATTATGTGATAATTGTCTTTCCTGTAAATGCATATATTTATTATTTAAAATAATATTTAAGCATAGGCAGTAGGATCCAAACTGACTTGTTGTCCTGACAGATGTGGCTCAGGTGGTTAGAGTGTTGTCCTGTGCACCAAAGTGTCACAGGTTCAATTCTCCTTCAGGGCATATACCCAGCTGGCGAATTTGATCTCTGGTTGGGGCACGTAAGGGGGGCAACTTATAGATGTTTATCTCTCACATCAATGTTTCTCTTTCTCTCTCTCTCCCCCTCTCCCTTTCCTCTCTTTCCAGAATCAATGAAAAACATATCTTTTTTTTAATGACTCGTTATATTAGTGAAATCATGAAAATTTCCAACAAAGCATATGTTGGTTTTAGGTGATCAAAATAGGTATTTAATAAATATCTTTCTCACTTTTCAATTGGTGGCTGTATCCTTGGTTATACGAATAAGTAGAAAATAAATGTACCAGCAACTTGCTGAAACATGATGCAGATCCCTGACGCTTAGCAATTGAAACCATGGCTTCATGAAGAGCTCCTCTTATTTCTGTTTTAAATGTGCTGAACAACACACTTTCAGATTTTTCTAGAACTTGAAAGAAGTGGGAAGTCATCCCTATCAACATGGTCATCAGTTAACATTTACTGAGTGTCAACATTGTTTTTTGGTGTTATAAATACACAGAAGAAAATGCTGTTCCTTCCATAGGGATAGGTTTTTCTGTAAGGGTCAGAGAGAGGATTTGAACTTGAATGTTCTTCTGCTGGGAGGTAGGGGTGGGGGTATGTAGCCATCTTGTGTCTTATTCTACATATTGGAATGGTAACTATAATATACATGCATATGCAAGAAGTATACACAAATTTTGTATTCTTTGGGGGAAATTTTTTCTTACATATTGCCTTGTTTGCTTTAGGTGAAAAAGTCATATCGCCCAGTATATCCAAGTGTCTGTAGCTTCTATTTCCTAAGATAGAAAAATGTGCTTTAAAAATATGTAGAGATTCTTTGGGGGAAATTTTTTCTTACATATTGCCTTGTTTGCTTTAGGTGAAAAAGTCATATCGCCCAGTATATCCAAGTGTCTGTAGCTTCTATTTCCTAAGATAGAACATATTTATGCAACTAATATAGAAAAATGTGCTTTAAAAATATGTAGAAGTATTTGTATATGTAAGTATATTTATACAAAAGCAATAATTGACATAGAGGGACAAAATGTTTTCATTTGACAAGTAAGAGACAAAAGTTATCCAGCCTCACAAAAGAATGGGACACTTTACTAAAATATCTGAACTTATAATTAATATTCATAAAAAATTAGGAGGATGGGGTGGGTGGGAATAGATCAACTAAAGAATTCATATGCATATATGCATAATACATGGACACAGACAATAGGCCTAGGGTGAAGGGTAAGAGTGGGCTAGAAGGGGTCAATGGGGGGAAAAAAGGGGACATATGTAATACTTTCAATAATAAAGATTTTTTTAAAAGATCACCTTTCAGCCCTAGCTAGGTTGGCTCAGTGGATAGAGCGTCAGCCTGCGGACTGAAGGGTCCCAGGTTTGATTCCGATCAAGGACACATGCCCAGACTGGGGCGTGCAGGAGGTAGCCAATCAATGATTCTCTCTCATCATTGATGTTTCTATCTCTCTCTCCCTCTTCCTTCCTCTCTGAAATCAATAAAAATATATTTTTTAAAAAATAAAAGATTACCTTTCATTTCATATATAAATCTAGAGGAGTTTTAATTTTATTTCATCTACTTTATTTCAGAGACAATCATTGATATTAGCTTTTGGTTATAGCAAAACGTGATGGTGACAGAAAGATGTACCTTAGCTTAGGTTCTGAAGTTTGGTTCTAAAGTTTGGTCCTTGGACCAGCAGCAGCAGCACCGCAATGGAGCTTTATAAGAAATGCAAAATCTTGGGTATATTCTGGACCCACTGAATCGGAAATTTTTGGGATGATCTGAACAACCAGTGTTTTAACAAGCCCTCCACATGATTGGGTTGCATGGTGAAGTTTGAGAGCCACTGGGTTAGATAATCAGATACTTCTTAAGGTAGTTTCTTATTTACCCTCTTTGTGTTTATAATGAGTTTGTTTCAGCTCTTCTTGTTATTGTTTCTTTCCTTGTAATTTCTTTTTGTTTATCTTTTTTTCCTAACTTTTTAGGGGTACACTTAAATGTACTCTCTATTCTTTTCTAAAATAATGATTTAAGTCTTTAAATTTTCATGAATTACTGCTTTTGCTGTATTCCTACAGGTTTTCAAATATGGTGTCTGTACTATTCATTTATAAATATTTTTTAATTTTTCATTATATCTTCTTTGACCCTTTTTCATAATTTTTTCTTTAATTTCCTAATATAGGGCATTTTATCTTTCTGTTACTTCATTAGAAGTGTTTAGAGAATGTGATTTGTATGATATTTCTGTAAAATGTAGAGATTTACTTTATATTACTTTTTGTAAGTACTCCATTTGTCCTTTAGAAGAATATAAAATTTCTAATTATTGGATCCATTCTAGAGATGTCCAATAAGTCAAGCTTGTTGTGTTGTTCTATTCATATTTGCCTATAGTTGGTTTTTGTTGGTGGTGGTGTTTACATGATTTGTCTTGTTTCTTGTTTGAGAATGATATATTGAACTCTTCCCCCTCCACATACACATCTTATGATGATAATTTGAGCTCTTCTTTCTGAAATTCTGGCAATATTTGCTTCTTTTTATTTTTTGAGGCATGTAAGTTTTGAAGTTGTTGCAATTTATTGCTGCACTGAACCTTTTTATCATCATGTGGTGCTATGGCCTTAATAATTCTGTGGTCAGAGAATTTCTTTTGTCTAAAATGAATATAGCTATTCCAGCTATCTTTTGCTTATTGGTTTCCTGCAATTCTTTTTCCATATGTAAAAGTGAATTAATTTTTATTTAGTCCCATTTGCTTATTTTTTCCCCTTTGTTTCTCTTGCCCTAGGCATTGTAACAATGAAAATTCTGCTACATGAGATGTCTGATATTTTGCTGCCTCTGTTTTCTTCTAGGATTTTTATGGTTTCAGGACTTACATTTAAGTCTTTCATGCATTTTTAGTTTATCTTTGTGTATGGTGTATTGGTGGTCTAGTGTCATTTGTTTGCATGTACCTGTCCAATTATCTCAAGAGCAATTATTGAGGAAACTGTCTTTACCTCATTTCATTCTCTTGCCTCCTTTGTCAAATATTAATTGAGCATAATGCCTTGGGTAGACTTCTGGGTTCTCTGTTCTGCTTCATTGATCTATATGCCTGTTCTTGTGCCAGTACCAGACTGTTTTAATTAGAGTGGCTTTGTAATATATTTTTATATCCTGTATTGTGATCCCTCCACCTTTGTTCTTCTTTCTTAAGATTGTTGCAGCTATTTGGGGTCAAAATAAAAAGCTTCTGCTCAGCAGGAGAAACCAGAATCAAAATGAAAAGGGAACCCCACTGTATGGGAGAACATATTTGTCAATGATACATCTGATAAGGAGTTAATTTTCAATGTATATAAAGTACTCATACAGCTCAACAAAAGGAAGATAAACAACCCTATTAAAAAGTGGGCAGAGGACTTGAATAGATACCTTGGTTGCGGGCACATCCCCAGTGTGGGGCGTGCAGGAGGCAGCTGATCGATGTTTCTCTCTCATCGATGTTTCTAACTCTCTATCCCTCTCCCTTCCTCTCTGTAAAAAATCAATAAAATATATTAAAAAAAAAAAGTGGGCAGAGGACTTGAATAGACACTTCTCCATAAAGGACATACAAATGACCAAGAGACATATGAAAAAAAAATGATCAACATCACTAATTATCAGAGAGATGCAAATCAAAATGACAGTCCTAACCAGTTAGGCTCAGTGGATAGAGCATTGGGCCACAGACCGAAGGGTCCTAGGTTTGATTCTGATCAGGGGCATGTACCTTAGTTGCGGGCTTGATCCCCAGTAGGAGGTGTGCAAGAGGCAGTTCATCGACTCTCATCGATGTTTCTAATTCTCTATCCCTCTCCCTTCCTCTCTGTAAAATCAATAAAAATATATTTAAAAAAATAAAATGACAATGAGGAACCACCTCACACTTGCCAGAATGGCTATCATCAATAAATCAACAAACAAAAAGTGTTGGCTAGGATGTGGATAAAAAGGTACTGTAGTACATTGCTGGTGTGAATGCAGACTGACACAACCACTATGGAAAACAGTGTGGAGTTTCCTCAAAAATTAAAATGGAACTGCCATTTGACCCAGTGATCCTATTTCTAGGAACATATCCTAAGAAGCCATAAACACCAATCAGAAAGAATATATACACCCCTATATTCATAGCAGCATTATTTACAATAGCTAAGTCCTGAAAACAGCCCAAATGCCCATCAGTCTATGAATGGATAGTATTACCTCATGGAATATTATGCAGCTGTAAAAAAGAGGGATCTCTTTCCCTTTGAAACAGCATGGAGGGACCTGGGAAGTATTATGTTAAGTGAAAGAAGCCAGTCAGAGAAAGACAAGTATCGCATGATCTCACTTATATGTGGAATCTAATAAACACAATAAACTGATGAACAAAATAGGACCAGAAACATTGAAGCATGCAGCAGAGAAATGCATTTCAGAGGGGGCGGGAAGAGACTAACCAATGAACTTGTATGCATATGGACAGGCAATAGTGCGGGGAAGGCCTGCGGAGAGGGTGGTAATGGAGTGAAGGGGGTCTTGGTGGGGAGAAGGGGACATCTGTAATACTTTCAACAATAAAGATAAATTTTAAAAATGTAAATTAAAATTTATTTTAAAAATTAAAAAGCAAAAACATAAAAGTGAAACTCTGGGAATCCATGACGTATGTTATTACACCCTCTATAGCAGATAAGTGATAAGAGTTTAGGAAACACCCAAGTTCAGAGGCTAGGGTGTGTCTTCATTGTGCTATTATGCTTGGATTAGCATAAAGATATAACCTAATCATCTGTATTTGACTCATTGTGAAGGAAGCATGTAAACTGAAAGGGTTTGAAGAGAATGAGTCTTGAAACTGACTATACAAAGATAAGAATTTGCTTAGAAAGTGTTAACTTCTTATACCTACAGTTATGTTTTTGTAAACATTTTCTTAAGAACCATACTCCCTTTTTTCAAAGCAAACCTTGAAATAAAACAGGTAAAAGCAGAGGGGCTCTGAAATGAAACTTAGGTACCTGACCTTTCCTTTGTCCTGCAGTTGTCCTATGACAACTTTGCAAAACCAGAGGGTTCCTAGGAACTTAGTTTGAAAACCATCACCCTTACAAGCATAACCTACTAGCAATGGCAGAAAAGGACTTTAATTATTGGAAAAGGGCATGGGGACTAGATAATACTTCTCTCATTCTGAGTGCACTAACATAAATGATCTTTCATTGAAATGTTGATTAGAGTATTACTGTTTGCTCTGAGCTTGTACTTTTCACTTTATCAATACATTGGTATTCTGGTGTGGTTTTTAAAATTTTTTTCTAATGTCAGTCTCATATGAGGATGGTTAAAACTTTTAAAAAGATCAAAACACAGCCTTTGTGCCAGTGGAGCTGAGGCTCTCTCACAAAGTATGTGCCAACCTGTGGTTCTCTGCAAATAATTAGCACTCCTTTATTTTTTGAAATGATAGCACTGGGATCAGCCATAAGTGATCTTTCATCCCTAATATTTCTTAGAAATTTCCTGAAAGGATGATGAACTTTTTGTAGAAAGAAACAGATGTGTATTACCAGTGGTCGGCAAACTCATTAGTCAACAGAGCCAAATATCAACAGTACAACGATTGAAATTTCTTTTGAGAGCCAAATTTTTTAAACTTAAACTATATAGGTAGGTACACTGTTATTAACTTAATTAGGGTACTCTTAAGGCTTAGGAAGAGCCACACTCAAGGGGCCAAAGAGCCGCATGTGGCTCGCGAGCCGCAGTTTGCCAACCACGGCCCTAGACCATCAACATTTTTCATCTGTAAGCTTAAATTACAAACCTATTAATTCTGCTCAGATGTTGTTTCTTGAAGGCCACACATTTGTAAAATACGAAGTCTGGTGAAGCATCAGTTTGTAAAATAGTGGCCATAACTCTGAAGACCCTGCTTCTAACATGTGTGAAATAAAAGTGCCTTGTGTTTTCAAAATACTCAATTTAGAATTGTTTATTAATGCTTTTGTTCCTTGAACTGTGGAATAAATTACATTTTTCTTTTTTATCCCTTCAGCAGAAATTTGGCTTTTCTACTATTTATCATAGTTTCTCAGTTGTGTGTCCTTTCATTCTAATTTGTTATACCTTACTCTAGATCAGGATTGGAGACCTTTTTTTTATTTTTGCCAAGGGCCATTTGGTTATTTATAACATCATTCACAGGCCATACAAAATTATCAACTTAAAAAGCTGATAAAAATTTAATTAACTCACTCCTAATGCCTTGGCAGGGCCAGACCAAAAGATTTCGAGGGCCTTATATGGCCTATGCATGGGGGGTTTCCAACCCCTGCTCTAGACAGTCGCATATATAAAAATAGAAATAAGAAGACCAAAAAATGTTCACTTTAAAAATACTCAGTTGAAATTTCCTCTTGGTTTAAATATATTTTAATTTTATATCTCCCTTAGTAATCTAATGACCGAATCATTTGTGTTTTATTTATAAAGGGCTTTGCTTATATCACTGCCCACAAATGGAAACATGGCTTTCAAGTACTGGATGTTGAACTGTGTGGTAATTGAGAAATAGTCAGAGATATTCTTGGTGTCATATCACCATGGGTATCACATTGGCATATAAAGAGAGAGGAGTAGAATAGGCTAAAAATATAAAAAATTTCAAATTAATGATGTCTATCATATGAGAAAATAAATTTCTACATAATCTATATATATATATATATAAGGCTAATATGCAAAGTGTCCCCTCGGGAGTTCGACCAGGAGACTGGGAGTTCGATCGCTCGCTATGATGGGTGCTGACTACCAGGGGGCAGTGCAGAACATGGTGGGTGACCAGTGGCAGCGGCAGGGCGCTGAGGGAGCTAGGGAAGGAGGAGGCGAGGAGGCAGGAGGCAGGGAACCTGATTGGCCCTGATTTCTGGCCAGGTTTAGGGACCCTACTCATGCACGAATTTCATGCACTGGGCCTCTAGTTATTTTATAAAGTATAAGAACTAAGTATTGGTTTTGAAATAGGTTAATGTCCATTATCATGTCGTCGTCATCATCATCATTATCTTCATCAAGGAATACTAACCTGTGAAACAATCTGAATTCTCTTCTAAATCTACAGCTAACATGATGCGTGATGATGAACAAATACTATCCTTTTGGAGATTCATTTCCAAAATTGTCAGAAGTGTCAACCTTTCCTTAGCATGATTCTGTGAGGCCAAATTAAGATAATACCTGTAAAGATAATTTTTTAGAAAGCACAACACTAATGCAAGGTGGTGGTATTCTGGAGGGACTATAATATAGTGGTAATGCATGCAGGCTCTGGAGCCAGACTTTCTTTGTTCAAATAATGACCCTTACTGGACATTTGACCTTGGATAAGCTACTTAATCTCCCTATGTCTAAAATTCTTCATCTGTAAAACAGGGCTAATAACAATCCTTTCATAATAGTGTTGTTGTGAGAATTAAATAAAATAATGTAAAGCACTTAATACAGGGCCCAAGACATTTGGGGTGTTCCTTGCCCTTAATAATAATATTTAAACATCTAACATAATATCAGATTTTGAACTACTCTATGATGCTTGATTCAAAGCACTCAAAGCTGTTAAACACAATTCAGACCAAAGTTTTCTGATTCAGATCGCAAATGCACTTAGGGGAGATCTTTACTCCCTATAGAAAGAGGAGGTCACAAGGACACTGCCGAGGCTACATGCATCCCAACGTATATGCTCAGCTTCCTTCTAAGCTGTGGTACCATCTTCCTGAACCTCCAAGTTCTAACTGCTTTTAAAGGAATCACTCAATTCTTCCTCCTCCAGAAATACTTCCATCAGTATCATCATTTGATTAAAATGAAACCTCCCCAAACCATGGCAGTTTTCAAGACTAAAGTTCCTTGTACCTGGTTTTGAATTTATGATAAATCTACCCCCACCCTACCACCACCTCTGGTAATATTTTCTACGATGACAGGGCCTCACTGGGGAAATTCTAACTGAAGATAATAGCATGGCGTATTAAATGTTGCCAGTATTCCATTTAATATTAAGCAGTTGCACCGCAGGCTGTTTAAACACCTAAGTTTAACGCGATACATTAATATTAAGTGCACTGCTATGGTATAAAGTCCATTTACCTACTGATCTCCAACAAACACCATTTATATGCCAACCTACTATTACCAGAGTTTACTATTTTGTTCTTGCTCCAAAATGGCATCAACAATGAAGGGGTGCTTTCAGGGGATTGTTGAACAGAATTTTTGCAACAAAGGGGCAAGCTTGAGGAGAAGCAAAATGTCAACAGCAGGCATGGCCAGGCTTTATGGCAGCACTCCTCCGAGCCACACGCCCCTCCTCAAACAAGCAGCTTTACAGCAGGCGCAATTGCAACTGAAGTGTAACTGACTTCCGCACAACTGGCTTCCACAGGATTTCCTGTCCAAAAATTACCTTGTGGTCATCTGGAGCTATATGCAAACCATCAAGTTAGTAAGATATCCCCAGCCCAATATATTTGTTTAAAAAAAAAAAAGAGGACTCCAAGTGACCAAACCCTGACCCTGTCATATGCCAGTTCTCTCTGACTTCTTTTATTCCCTTTCTGTTCATTGGGCAAGAAAGGAAAAACAAAAACAAAAACCCTCCCCGCCTCTGTAATATCTATTTGGTCAAGGTGTAGCATGTCTGTGAGCTTATTTACTGTGTGTGTGTGTGTGTGTGTGTGTGTGTGTGTGTGTGTGTGTGTGTTTTACTGCTTTGCTTGTCTTGCCTGGTAATTACTTACTTAAAATCTGCGTTTTCAGGACGAGCCGTGCCTTTAACCCCTTTGGCTCGCTGGCTCCTCCAGGGAGGCGAGCAAGGCAGGCGTGCTGCAGTGTCTGGGAACCCACCTAGAGGGCCCCCTTGACGCCAGCACATCCCCTGTCAGGCAGCGCTCCGCAGCCGGCAGGGCTGCTGCAGAGTTAATGTACTGTACCTCCAGCGAGTGTCCTGAGCTGCTCAGGCCGGCGGCGCAGCCCAGGGCGGACACGGACACGGCGGCTGCGAAGACTCCAAAGGTTCTGCTGGAAATTCCGCGGCGCTGGGGGACCCCAGCAGGAGCCTGTTGCCATTGTGTTTTAAAAGCATGCAAGGTCTGTATGGCTTGGGCATGAGGATCTTTCAGAAGATGTCAGAGCATCCGAGTAAATGACACCTATTGGGGCATTGCATTGGGGGTAAAGACCGAGAGAGAAAGAAAGACCGCGGGGAGGAAATTCTTAGAGAACGTCTGACTCGCGGCTGTGAAATTCATTTTCTTTCCAAGGCAAAATCTGAGAAGCCCGCACATGGTCTTTGATAACAACAAATTAAAGGGGTTTCTGCCGTGAAAGGATCAATAGCTTAGTCATTTTACGTCAAGACAGCAGGCAGCCTTATTATGGGGTTAGGCATCTGAAATGAATTTCCTCATGACAGCACCTTCTGAAGTCATGATGGTAGGTAATTCCGTCCTGCAAAGCAGAAATTGCTCCCTGCCTTCCTACTTTTGCAGTTGAAAACCGGCAGTTCTGAGATTTGGGGGGAAGAAGTTGGCTTTGGTTATACATGGTGTCTGGCCCCTTTGCCCAGGTCTTTGTCCGACTCATCTCAGAAGGCAGCACTGCGTTAAAGTGACCACACAGGAATATGTGCCTCAGAAAGAAGAAAAAGCAATATTCATTTCTAAAGGACAGCATGGCAAAGCAACCTGAAGTTTTCCATTTCCCTTCTAACACTTCTTTAACAAGGATAACCAGAAACTGTCTTTTGACTCCCCCTTTCCCACATTCCAGAGTCCTTCCTACGAGGATGCATTAATTTACACTCTAGGCGCTTGGATTTTTTACCAGGACAATATTTGCCACCATTTAGGATAAACGATTGAACTGGTTATTTTAGTGTTTTGACTAATGAGTGGAACCTAAATGGATGGACCCATACCGGCAGTGCTCTGTGATGTTTCTTTCTTCAGATCCTGGAAGGGCTTTTGTTGTTGCTATTTGTTTTTTTTGGGGGGAGGGGTGCTTTTTTTTTTTAATTCAGTACTTGTTGCAATAATTGCCCATGATAGCTGCTCAAACAGGAGAGTTGGAATTCATCTGTGAAAATCACTACATGTAGCATATAAGACCAGGAAAATCTTGATGAGAGAAGACCTGCAAATATGATGCACGTGAATAATTTCCCCTTTAGAAGGCATTCCTGGATCTGGTGAGTAATCAATATACCCCCTTCAGTTTGTACCACTCAAAATTATAAAATTCCATGGCAAGTGCCAGAGGCAGATTTGTCTTGAACAAGAATATTGGTATCAAGTGAGGATGAGATGTAAAACATTAAGACCAAATGTTGTCTGAGAAAGTAATGGTTATGCAATAACAATTTAGTTGTTAATATCAAAGCATCCCCCAAATGAAAAGTCAAGTATGAGGACATTTGCAATTGCTAACATTTCATGGAGGGGGGAAAAAAGCACAACTTTGAGAATGGCAACTATTTAACTAATAACTAAAAGAAAAAGGGAGGATTGGGATTTGTTTTTTGATCTTTTGTTTTCTTTTATTTGAAAATTCCCTGGGGAAGGACACATGTATTTCTGACATCTAATATCAATTTGCCTGTCCTTAGGTCTTTCTGAATTTCTAAAAGAAATTAAGAAAAAACTTAGAATGCTGACTATTTTAAAATAATACTAAGATGTGTTGGTGCCTCACATTAAGGAATATTTTAACTATTCAAGAAATGTTTCTACCAGGAAGAACTAATTAAATAGAATTCCAACACATGAATCGTGAAGTGTACAGACTCTCATAGAACTTGCATAGTGCGTTGATTTTGCTCATGTATTAAGGTTCAATGCAATGTATTAAGGTTCCTGGACATGTGACATCACGTACCATTTGTTATTAGGGTTTATGACTAAATGTGTGTAGGAATTAATTGCTGAAGGCATTATAAGAGCAGAGCTCATTATTTAAAATGGCTTGTTTTTACCAGACCTTTAGGGTTGACTGGGTCCCATCTCTCATAGCAGAAACTTTGTGAATGCATGGTAAAGGCACATTTTAAGGTTTTATGGCTACTAACATGGTTTGTTTGGGGTCCTGCAATCTGTCTGCTTTTGAAAGTATATTTCCCAAGTAAATTATTTGGCTGGCCTCCGGATAAGTAATAGACATTAAAATACAGGTTTCAGAGGGTTTCCAGTTGCCTTCATGACAGTGTCTCAAATGAAAGATTTCTGATATCTTAAGGCTCCACCAAAATCACTTGCTGGTTTGTTACAGACATTTTAGCTTGTTTGCTGAAAATCAGTAACAGAGAGGGGTGAGTGACATCCTCCTTCACTCTGGGCAGGTGCTCACAATCTGTCAACACCAGATACATCCCAGATCGAAGCTGTGGCGTATCTTCTTTCTCTGCTGTCCAGAGCCACCATCCCCACTCTCCACTGTGCTGGGGAGGGAGTCTGGGTGACATGCCTGCAAACCTCAGTGGCCCACATCCAAGTGCATCACCAGAGTTCCCCACTCAGGGGGAGGTTTGGTGCCATTGCCTTGCTGGTCCTGACGGTGAGGGTCAGGCATCAGCAATAAGGTTTATGTCATTCCTACAGATACATTCACTTAAATAGTCTTTAACCCTAAGATAAAAAGGTCCCGGAAACAGGCCCTAGGACATGGTAGGCATTGATCAAGTATTTATTTTTTCCCTTCTATTCCTTAGGCCTTAGTCAAGGTTAATTTTGTAGCTATTAAGATTTGTTTTGGGGGAAAATTACCCTTCTCATTTCTATAAAGTGTACCTTGCTATAAAGCAACAGTTTTTGTTCTGTGTAAGCTCTGTTGTCAGTGGTCGGCAAACTCATTAGTCAACAGAGCCAAATATCAACAGTACAACGATTGAAATTTCTTTTGAGAGCCAAATTTTTTAAACTTAAACTATATAGGTAGGTACACTGTTATTAACTTAATTAGGGTACTCTTAAGGCTTAGGAAGAGCCACACTCAAGGGGCCAAAGAGCCGCATGTGGCTCGCGAGCCGCAGTTTGCCAACCACGGCCCTAGACCATCAACATTTTTCATCTGTAAGCTTAAATTACAAACCTATTAATTCTGCTCAGATGTTGTTTCTTGAAGGCCACACATTTGTAAAATACGAAGTCTGGTGAAGCATCAGTTTGTAAAATAGTGGCCATAACTCTGAAGACCCTGCTTCTAACATGTGTGAAATAAAAGTGCCTTGTGTTTTCAAAATACTCAATTTAGAATTGTTTATTAATGCTTTTGTTCCTTGAACTGTGGAATAAATTACATTTTTCTTTTTTATCCCTTCAGCAGAAATTTGGCTTTTCTACTATTTATCATAGTTTCTCAGTTGTGTGTCCTTTCATTCTAATTTGTTATACCTTACTCTAGATCAGGATTGGAGACCTTTTTTTTATTTTTGCCAAGGGCCATTTGGTTATTTATAACATCATTCACAGGCCATACAAAATTATCAACTTAAAAAGCTGATAAAAATTTAATTAACTCACTCCTAATGCCTTGGCAGGGCCAGACCAAAAGATTTCGAGGGCCTTATATGGCCTATGCATGGGGGGTTTCCAACCCCTGCTCTAGATAGTCGCATATATAAAAATAGAAATAAGAAGACCAAAAAATGTTCACTTTAAAAATACTCAGTTGAAATTTCCTCTTGGTTTAAATATATTTTAATTTTATATCTCCCTTAGTAATCTAATGACCGAATCATTTGTGTTTTATTTATAAAGGGCTTTGCTTATATCACTGCCCACAAATGGAAACATGGCTTTCAAGTACTGGATGTTGAACTGTGTGGTAATTGAGAAATAGTCAGAGATATTCTTGGTGTCATATCACCATGGGTATCACATTGGCATATAAAGAGAGAGGAGTAGAATAGGCTAAAAATATAAAAAATTTCAAATTAATGATGTCTATCATATGAGAAAATAAATTTCTACATAATCTATATATATATATATATAAGGCTAATATGCAAAGTGTCCCCTCGGGAGTTCGACCAGGAGACTGGGAGTTCGATCGCTCGCTATGATGGGTGCTGACTACCAGGGGGCAGTGCAGAACATGGTGGGTGACCAGTGGCAGCGGCAGGGCGCTGAGGGAGCTAGGGAAGGAGGAGGCGAGGAGGCAGGAGGCAGGGAACCTGATTGGCCCTGATTTCTGGCCAGGTTTAGGGACCCTACTCATGCACGAATTTCATGCACTGGGCCTCTAGTTATTTTATAAAGTATAAGAACTAAGTATTGGTTTTGAAATAGGTTAATGTCCATTATCATGTCGTCGTCATCATCATCATTATCTTCATCAAGGAATACTAACCTGTGAAACAATCTGAATTCTCTTCTAAATCTACAGCTAACATGATGCGTGATGATGAACAAATACTATCCTTTTGGAGATTCATTTCCAAAATTGTCAGAAGTGTCAACCTTTCCTTAGCATGATTCTGTGAGGCCAAATTAAGATAATACCTGTAAAGATAATTTTTTAGAAAGCACAACACTAATGCAAGGTGGTGGTATTCTGGAGGGACTATAATATAGTGGTAATGCATGCAGGCTCTGGAGCCAGACTTTCTTTGTTCAAATAATGACCCTTACTGGACATTTGACCTTGGATAAGCTACTTAATCTCCCTATGTCTAAAATTCTTCATCTGTAAAACAGGGCTAATAACAATCCTTTCATAATAGTGTTGTTGTGAGAATTAAATAAAATAATGTAAAGCACTTAATACAGGGCCCAAGACATTTGGGGTGTTCCTTGCCCTTAATAATAATATTTAAACATCTAACATAATATCAGATTTTGAACTACTCTATGATGCTTGATTCAAAGCACTCAAAGCTGTTAAACACAATTCAGACCAAAGTTTTCTGATTCAGATCGCAAATGCACTTAGGGGAGATCTTTACTCCCTATAGAAAGAGGAGGTCACAAGGACACTGCCGAGGCTACATGCATCCCAACGTATATGCTCAGCTTCCTTCTAAGCTGTGGTACCATCTTCCTGAACCTCCAAGTTCTAACTGCTTTTAAAGGAATCACTCAATTCTTCCTCCTCCAGAAATACTTCCATCAGTATCATCATTTGATTAAAATGAAACCTCCCCAAACCATGGCAGTTTTCAAGACTAAAGTTCCTTGTACCTGGTTTTGAATTTATGATAAATCTACCCCCACCCTACCACCACCTCTGGTAATATTTTCTACGATGACAGGGCCTCACTGGGGAAATTCTAACTGAAGATAATAGCATGGCGTATTAAATGTTGCCAGTATTCCATTTAATATTAAGCAGTTGCACCGCAGGCTGTTTAAACACCTAAGTTTAACGCGATACATTAATATTAAGTGCACTGCTATGGTATAAAGTCCATTTACCTACTGATCTCCAACAAACACCATTTATATGCCAACCTACTATTACCAGAGTTTACTATTTTGTTCTTGCTCCAAAATGGCATCAACAATGAAGGGGTGCTTTCAGGGGATTGTTGAACAGAATTTTTGCAACAAAGGGGCAAGCTTGAGGAGAAGCAAAATGTCAACAGCAGGCATGGCCAGGCTTTATGGCAGCACTCCTCCGAGCCACACGCCCCTCCTCAAACAAGCAGCTTTACAGCAGGCGCAATTGCAACTGAAGTGTAACTGACTTCCGCACAACTGGCTTCCACAGGATTTCCTGTCCAAAAATTACCTTGTGGTCATCTGGAGCTATATGCAAACCATCAAGTTAGTAAGATATCCCCAGCCCAATATATTTGTTTAAAAAAAAAAAAGAGGACTCCAAGTGACCAAACCCTGACCCTGTCATATGCCAGTTCTCTCTGACTTCTTTTATTCCCTTTCTGTTCATTGGGCAAGAAAGGAAAAACAAAAACAAAAACCCTCCCCGCCTCTGTAATATCTATTTGGTCAAGGTGTAGCATGTCTGTGAGCTTATTTACTGTGTGTGTGTGTGTGTGTGTGTGTGTGTGTGTGTGTGTGTGTGTGTTTTACTGCTTTGCTTGTCTTGCCTGGTAATTACTTACTTAAAATCTGCGTTTTCAGGACGAGCCGTGCCTTTAACCCCTTTGGCTCGCTGGCTCCTCCAGGGAGGCGAGCAAGGCAGGCGTGCTGCAGTGTCTGGGAACCCACCTAGAGGGCCCCCTTGACGCCAGCACATCCCCTGTCAGGCAGCGCTCCGCAGCCGGCAGGGCTGCTGCAGAGTTAATGTACTGTACCTCCAGCGAGTGTCCTGAGCTGCTCAGGCCGGCGGCGCAGCCCAGGGCGGACACGGACACGGCGGCTGCGAAGACTCCAAAGGTTCTGCTGGAAATTCCGCGGCGCTGGGGGACCCCAGCAGGAGCCTGTTGCCATTGTGTTTTAAAAGCATGCAAGGTCTGTATGGCTTGGGCATGAGGATCTTTCAGAAGATGTCAGAGCATCCGAGTAAATGACACCTATTGGGGCATTGCATTGGGGGTAAAGACCGAGAGAGAAAGAAAGACCGCGGGGAGGAAATTCTTAGAGAACGTCTGACTCGCGGCTGTGAAATTCATTTTCTTTCCAAGGCAAAATCTGAGAAGCCCGCACATGGTCTTTGATAACAACAAATTAAAGGGGTTTCTGCCGTGAAAGGATCAATAGCTTAGTCATTTTACGTCAAGACAGCAGGCAGCCTTATTATGGGGTTAGGCATCTGAAATGAATTTCCTCATGACAGCACCTTCTGAAGTCATGATGGTAGGTAATTCCGTCCTGCAAAGCAGAAATTGCTCCCTGCCTTCCTACTTTTGCAGTTGAAAACCGGCAGTTCTGAGATTTGGGGGGAAGAAGTTGGCTTTGGTTATACATGGTGTCTGGCCCCTTTGCCCAGGTCTTTGTCCGACTCATCTCAGAAGGCAGCACTGCGTTAAAGTGACCACACAGGAATATGTGCCTCAGAAAGAAGAAAAAGCAATATTCATTTCTAAAGGACAGCATGGCAAAGCAACCTGAAGTTTTCCATTTCCCTTCTAACACTTCTTTAACAAGGATAACCAGAAACTGTCTTTTGACTCCCCCTTTCCCACATTCCAGAGTCCTTCCTACGAGGATGCATTAATTTACACTCTAGGCGCTTGGATTTTTTACCAGGACAATATTTGCCACCATTTAGGATAAACGATTGAACTGGTTATTTTAGTGTTTTGACTAATGAGTGGAACCTAAATGGATGGACCCATACCACCGGCAGTGCTCTGTGATGTTTCTTTCTTCAGATCCTGGAAGGGCTTTTGTTGTTGCTATTTGTTTTTTTTGGGGGGAGGGGTGCTTTTTTTTTTTTTGAATTCAGTACTTGTTGCAATAATTGCCCATGATAGCTGCTCAAACAGGAGAGTTGGAATTCATCTGTGAAAATCACTACATGTAGCATATGAGACCAGGAAAATCTTGATGAGAGAAGACCTGCAAATATGATGCACGTGAATAATTTCCCCTTTAGAAGGCATTCCTGGATCTGGTGAGTAATCAATATACCCCCTTCAGTTTGTACCACTCAAAATTATAAAATTCCATGGCAAGTGCCAGAGGCAGATTTGTCTTGAACAAGAATATTGGTATCAAGTGAGGATGAGATGTAAAACATTAAGACCAAATGTTGTCTGAGAAAGTAATGGTTATGCAATAACAATTTAGTTGTTAATATCAAAGCATCCCCCAAATGAAAAGTCAAGTATGAGGACATTTGCAATTGCTAACATTTCATGGAGGGGGAAAAAAAGCACAACTTTGAGAATGGCAACTATTTAACTAATAACTAAAAGAAAAAGGGAGGTTTGGGATTTGTTTTTTGATCTTTTGTTTTCTTTTATTTGAAAATTCCCTGGGGAAGGACACATGTATTTCTGACATCTAATATCAATTTGCCTGTCCTTAGGTCTTTCTGAATTTCTAAAAGAAATTAAGAAAAAACTTAGAATGCTGACTATTTTAAAATAATACTAAGATGTGTTGGTGCCTCACATTAAGGAATATTTTAACTATTCAAGAAATGTTTCTACCAGGAAGAACTAATTAAATAGAATTCCAACACATGAATCGTGAAGTGTACAGACTCTCATAGAACTTGCATAGTGCGTTGATTTTGCTCATGTATTAAGGTTCAATGCAATGTATTAAGGTTCCTGGACATGTGACATCACGTACCATTTGTTATTAGGGTTTATGACTAAATGTGTGTAGGAATTAATTGCTGAAGGCATTATAAGAGCAGAGCTCATTATTTAAAATGGCTTGTTTTTACCAGACCTTTAGGGTTGACTGGGTCCCATCTCTCATAGCAGAAACTTTGTGAATGCATGGTAAAGGCACATTTTAAGGTTTTATGGCTACTAACATGGTTTGTTTGGGGTCCTGCAATCTGTCTGCTTTTGAAAGTATATTTCCCAAGTAAATTATTTGGCTGGCCTCCGGATAAGTAATAGACATTAAAATACAGGTTTCAGAGGGTTTCCAGTTGCCTTCATGACAGTGTCTCAAATGAAAGATTTCTGATATCTTAAGGCTCCACCAAAATCACTTGCTGGTTTGTTACAGACATTTTAGCTTGTTTGCTGAAAATCAGTAACAGAGAGGGGTGAGTGACATCCTCCTTCACTCTGGGCAGGTGCTCACATTCTGTCAACACCAGATACATCCCAGATCGAAGCTGTGGCGTATCTTCTTTCTCTGCTGTCCAGAGCCACCATCCCCACTCTCCACTGTGCTGGGGAGGGAGTCTGGGTGACATGCCTGCAAACCTCAGTGGCCCACATCCAAGTGCATCACCAGAGTTCCCCACTCAGGGGGAGGTTTGGTGCCATTGCCTTGCTGGTCCTGACGGTGAGGGTCAGGCATCAGCAATAAGGTTTATGTCATTCCTACAGATACATTCACTTAAATAGTCTTTAACCCTAAGATAAAAAGGTCCCGGAAACAGGCCCTAGGACATGGTAGGCATTGATCAAGTATTTATTTTTTCCCTTCTATTCCTTAGGCCTTAGTCAAGGTTAATTTTGTAGCTATTAAGATTTGTTTTGGGGGAAAATTACCCTTCTCATTTCTATAAAGTGTACCTTGCTATAAAGCAACAGTTTTTGTTCTGTGTAAGCTCTGTTGTTTGGGTCCATTTGTTTATTTTTCAATTGGTAGGATGCATGTACTCTTTGAATGCCTACCATTATAACCATCTTTTATGTCGTTGCATTTACCTCACCTCGACTTTTGACTGGAAAGAAATGAGCCCTTCGATTTTGTAGTTTTTGAAAGAATGTAAATGTGCTTATTCATGCTTCTCTAGATCTGAAATATGAATGTTTGAAAGCTGTAGAGAGAAGTTGAGAGTCCTGGTGGTTTTCTTTTGTGCCTGAAGCTAGGAAACCCTTCATGCATTTCACTGCATGGTGTGCCAATTTGTTACTGTTGTAACCAATCTGAGCCAACGTGGGGTGTGAGTGCTCCATGTATCTATTCTTACCTGGGCCCCTTCAAAAGATCCTTTAATAAGACATTGAACTGGAAGAAGGTGGTGGTTTTTTCCAGGTGACCTAATTAATGTTGTGCATGGTTCTCAACTTCTCCAATTGTTGTTTTCCTCTTATTTATAACCTCACCTTTCAATACTGCAGTCAGAGATCCTAGGTGTTTGTTGACAGAAAACCTCCTTCCCCTTTCTTGCCCTTTGTCCTACTGTAAGAGTCCCTCTTGGATTAGATTCCATGCTCATGAATTATCATGCTAAGGAGAAAGGATTTGCCAAGCTGTTCTCATTTTCATCTCCAAAGACTCCCTTTCCTCATTCTTACATGCAGGTCTTTTTTTTTTTTTTTTTAACAAAGGTGCAGATCAGAAGTTGGCAAGAGACCAATCAAGGCTAGGGAAGAATAGACATTTTAAAAGAGATCTGTGCTTTGGTTTTATGAGCTCTAGCTCATCTCTATGAAGGCGACCCTTCGGATAGGCAGAACACAGAGGTGCATGCTCTTCTGTTCTGCTTTTTGAGAGGCAAGAAGGAGGGGAAATTGAGATACAGAGGAATCTTCAAAAGTTGATCAGAGGTAATGGTTCCAATAGAAGCCTGTGTACAGAGTTCCCACTTGGACTCTCATCCCCCTGCCCTAGGGCTGGCTTACAAATCCATTGTTTATTGGTTACAAGTTAAAGTTAATAAGTGGTCTTATTACTTGTCTTAATAGAACACTACCCCTTGAGTGCTTAAAAAGTGGACTGAAGAATGTGATTTTCTTGTTTAAAGCTACATTAGAAATATTTGCTGGAGGATTTTATTGCAAAATCTTCTTTCTATTATGCTTTTTGACCTTTTTACTGCCAACCCAAACAAAGATAAGGGTTTGCCTCAGTAGGTAAATAAGTACCATATAGCTCTTCTTATTTTGTATTCTGGCTAGTTGTGAGAATATAGTGGTAGCCTGGGAATTGGGGATCAGATCTTCTTGCATGGTTGAAAAAAAAGGAAAATACCAGTCAGCTTTCTAGGAATTTAAATTTCATTTAGGATCAATTAAGATGATGCTCTAGATGCGTGATGACATGGGATTATGCAGGGGTCTCAAAAGAATGACATAACATAGTGTGCCTAATATATGTTTGTAACTTTTTGACTTACTTAAAAGATATATAACAACTTCGTATAATCTGATTTATAAAAATGCTGTAATTTCATGCCAGAAACACCAGGGCCATGTTAAAAGCAACTGAATTTTTAATTTTACATTTATAAAATTTAGGAGGGCATTTTATTCAAATGCCTTTGCATCCTTTTTACGATGGACTGAAATGACACACAGAGAGGACAGTGGGGGGCAGGAGTTGGAGGCCCAGCTGTCTAGAGCTGCCCTCAGGGTGCTCCTTGGAGGGAACCTGAGGAAGCCTTGGGACTAGTGATGGTGGATGGTGATTAACTGTTCTTTATTTGTTGCCTATAATTTCATTTCTTAAAGCCCATATACCTGAGTGCTTTTATGAAACCCTCTTCGTAATGAGGAGAGGTGACTTGAAGCAAGAGACAAAATAGGGCGATTCCATACCTTGTCTCAACATTGAGGCTTCTTTTCCCTTTTTCTAGGCCCCACATCTTTGCACTGGACTTCCCTTTGCAGGTTCTTAGTGAGGTTCAATCTAGCAAAGCACACTTCAATTGTTTCCTCTATTGACCTAGGGTTCCACTAATTTACTAACCCATTTTGTTGTGTTTTCTTTGATCAAAATCCTTTATGGAATAAAGCAAGATATAAATCGATATATCAGTAATATTAGGCATGTATGTACTTATTTTCATACCTTTTATTCAATAAAATATTCAATGAATACATCATCAGAGAAAAGCAAGATGGCCTGCATCTTACTGAAAGGATAATCCTTTTTCCCTCGCCTCTTAGAGTTTCAGCTTTTAAGTTTTTCTGCTCCTCGTATATTGAAACTGAAGGAACTCATCCCAGAATTGCATTTTGCAGAGTTTATGTTTTGGCTAATATAATGATCTCACTTCTCTTATGAGAATTTTAGTGGGTGGGAGAAACATTGAGTTTGACGACTGTGCAATGCATTGAAGGACAAAACGTATTAAGTCTCATGCAAGATAAGGGAGCTCTGCTCATTTCAGTCAACCTAAAATGCTGCCAGTGTCTGCTTGTCTTCTAATGAGATTTCAGGTCGCTGCTGACCTTGCTTCTGTACCATCTCTTCCTCCAAGTGACAAAACCACCTAGCAATATTAGAATACAAATACCAGATTCTCAACTGACTCTGAATTCCTGTTATGGCCAAATACAATTTATTTGTAAACACAATAAAATTTGGAATAGAGCTCATAATTACAAAACTCCTTTTGTTCACAAATCCCTGGGCTCAATGTAAAGTCAGCCATTGTTTAAGGCAGAAGTTCAGGTTTAGATATGATACAGTGAAAACTTTCCTTTAAATGAAATACTGACTCTATTTAACATATAATTTTTCTCATGGCTTTCTATATTACTGTCTTTTAATGCCTCTAGCTGTATCCCCCTTAATTCCTTTTAGTAATACCTTACAGTTTTAAGGAGAAAATAAAAATTTATATTTTTGCGTTACTTTTTAAATATTTGATTAAGTAATGGTATCCTAGCGGAGAAAAGTTGCCATCTGCAATACCACTGTGCCCACAACTTATGGAAATTAAATATAATTTTTAGTCCCAGCAGACTTTCCCCTGTAGTAAAACAGTGCACTTTAAACTGCTGACAGGATACATCCTCAATGGGCTAAGTGGGTGGCCCAAGCCCGGGAGGTTTTAGGTAATTCCTACAAAAGGAAAAAAAGAAGAAAATATTCTGTCATGTGAAAATGGTTAGCTATGAATTTGGGATGTTTTGCTTTTATTCTTCATTTTTTGCCCCCTTGTTCCTGTACCCCTTTCAGTGGCTATAACTGAGTTATAGTCACTAATGCTGAGGTACCCAGATTCAGAGAAAAAAAGGCAAGTAAGGGGAAAAAATAGTTGAGAACTCTTAGAGGAAGAAGAACCCAAGGAGGGAACTTAACTAGTTTCACACTCGCTACAGGCTAGATCAGGGGTGGGCAAACTTTTTGACTCCAGGGCCACAATGGGTTCTTAAACTGGACCGGAGGGCCGGAACAAAAGCATGGATGGAGTGTTTGTGTGAACTAATATAAATTCTAAGTAAACATCATTACATAAAAGGGTACGGTCTTTTTTTTTTTTTAGTTTTATTCATTTCAAACTGGCCGTAGTTTGCCCACGGCTGGGCTAGATCCTTTCTTTTTTTTTTTTCCTTCCTTCCTTCCTTCCTTCCTTCCTTCCTTCCTTCCTTCCTTCCTTCCTTCCTTCCTTCCTTCCTCCTTCCCTTCCTTCACTCCCTCCCTACTTCCTCCTTCCCTCCCTCCCTTCCTTCCTTCCAACAATAGCCACACTTCACCTCTTCATTCCCTCCTTCGGCCACACCCCCACAGCATTAATGTTCATTAATAGCCTCGCCCCACCTTTTCACCTTAGCTCCAAAATGTCTCTAAGCCATAAGTTACCTGCTATAACTATTATCATTTGGTGGATTATTGGGTGGTATTTCCAGTTGTTAGAGAAGTACCAGCCTATAAACATACCAAGACAACATACTTCAGCTGGAGACTATATTGTGTAAAATTTTAGGATATATATTTGGTTTTTAAAATGGTTACTCCAGTTTCTATATAATCAGGCTTGGCTCAGGAAAAAAACAAAACAAAACAACCACCCTCCCCCACACAGTTTTCTCATTCTAATTCTGGGTGTTAATGCTTTGGTGACCTTGACCTTGGGAAAGCTCTCTGAGCTCTTCACCACCTGTTGAAAATTATTGCAACCGATATTTGCAGGCTTCGTGTTCAAGAGTAGACTGTTAAAGAAACTCTCAGAGCATATTTGTAATAATAATTTATTAGACTATTAAACAATGGCATGGTGAAACCTCCTGGCTGAATTTTCAAAAATATAGGTAACAAATATAACCATTGCATACTTCAGGAAAGAGATCAGCACTAATTGAATTCCCCCTCCCCCATCCATGCCCCATGTTTTCACATAAATTACACCATTTAATGTCAACTGTAACGTTCGGAGGCGGGTCTTATTTGAATGCATGCTTGCAGATGAGGAAAGTAATGCTCATGGAAGGTAAATAACTTGCTGAAGGTCACATGTCTTACTTAGGGAAGCTGACCCACTCAAAACCAAGGCAGGCCTATTTTAAAGCCCAGTGCTTTTTTATTTTCCATGTTGTTCTGTATCAAATGTCTTAGCACTCTGGCCATGGACCTTCAGGAAAACAGATGAGCAGTAAGACCATAGAAAATAAGCAGATTCAACCTGTTAGCTAGCACATTAGGTAAGTACATGGGATGCCTAGTGAGTGTCAAGGGCCTTTCCCTGAGAACCCCTCCCTGTTTATGTGAGCACTGTGACTTGTATACTTTGACCATATCATCAGCTGTGTGTGTGTGTGTGTGTGTGTGTGTGTGTGTGTGTGTGTGTGTGAGTGTTTTCAGAATGAAGGATTTTACAAGGATTTGAAGTGAACCATGTTCTCAGGGCCACTTTGACCTATAACATCCTTATCTGAGCAACTCTATTAGGGAAAGTGCCCCACTTCAGGCAAATGAATTAGAAATGCAGATTGTGGTGCTTGGTGGATGGACAGTCTCCATGCAAAGCAAAAGGCATCCCATCCTCTGGGCACACACTGGGCGAGTAGAGCACAGATGACTTCAGCTTCACTCATCATCTCTGCAAGGCTCTGGTGGGCAGTGATCAAACTGCACAGCCTGGCCCTCCTTTGACATGGCTCCAAGTTCCACCTTGAAGGGCAGTTTCGATAGTCAGATGAAGTGTTTTTGAGCAAGCTTTGTCAACAATAAAATACCATACATGTTTTGGGTTCAGTTACCATCACTATTACTTTCTTCAAAATGTTCTAATTATAGGTCTTTAAAATTATTTTTTGCACAGGTGAAGACTACTAACTTTTTCATTAATCAGAATGAATGCCAAACAGCAAAAGAAACATTTTAATCATAAAATAACCCAATATCTGAGCTGTTGAAATTTATTATTCATAGTGAATTGGATTGGAACATACTGATTCACGTAAACGTATGGGATTTGCAGATAACTAAATAACAGTACTGCCTTGAAGATAACCATATACTAGTGAGGAGAACAGCCAAGGAAATAAGTTTAGTAGAGAGCATATTAATATAGGTATATACAAAATGTTAGGGGAGTCCAAAGGAAGAAACAACCAACTGTTCCAACTACATAATAGAAGTCTAGAAATGGGGAACTAAAGTATAGCCAATGGTTTTGAGAATTAATAGTTATTGGCAACACTTTGAAAAATGATGTAAGGCAGTGTCTGGGGGTAAGTTATATTTTAGGGGTTATAAAAGCAGAGATAAGTAGTGTACATTACTTTCAAAATTTTGGACAAGAAGGACAGATTGAGGGGTGAAGAAGAGGGGAGAGGAGAGAAAAAGAGGAGAGAGGACAAGCCAGTAGTTAGTGAAGACATGGAGTACTTTTAAGGGTCAGGGAACATGTCCCAAAGGAAGTGTCTAGATAGGGGATCTGGACAACTAGTGAAGGATATGGATTCTTCCAAGATAGGGATGGAGGGAGGATGGATGCAGATAATGTAGAGATTAATTTTCTCTGAAGGTACAATTTAAGATCATATCTCAGAGGGAGGACCACAAAGGGGCAGGTGGAGAGTCAGGTTATGGCACAGTTTCTGTGGGTATTAGGAAGCTGCTGAAGAGAGAAGTATGTCAGTGTCTATAAAGTTGGAAAAAGTTAGTGATGCTGAATGAATATATGAAGTCAATAAAGGATGTCTCACTTCACTTTTAAAATTACTTACACCAAGTATTTTGTCAGGAAAAGGGGCAGACATGTGACAGAAATGTTAGAATTCTTAATTACTAAATTAGAAAGTGTGCTGTAATTAGAATTTCTCCAATGGGTTATGTTTTGGGGATTCCAAAGAATACAGAGTTGATTTTATTGTTGCTGTCTGTTTGGTAGTGGTGGAGCTGTTGTATGAACATATTAATTAGATTGCAGTTCCAGTTTCATGACCTGATTTTGGAAATAGGTGATTTCCTAGGCTGCCTGGAAATAACTCTAGGGTGACAAACAGAAGCTCTAAGATGTTCCCTTTGAATTTTATCTTCAAATGAATAAAAATCACAGTTGGAAGAGAAGGCTAAATGATTCATCTTTGCTCATTTTTTTAATAGGAACTTTTCTGTGGTTTAGGTTGGAATGTCACAAATCCAGATATATTTTACCTGCTTTTCCAACAATTCCTTCAAACCCCTTCTGAAGTTTACTTGAAAGGGTCACCAGTCTCTGAGAAACATATGGAAAATAACAAAACATAATATGACTTTAACCAGAACTGATATAATGTAGTTTAAATATGTTTAAATTTAAATTCTCTTTTATGTTCCCATGATATCTCAGGGGGTGGGAAATGACAAATATAAGATGTAATTAAAGGGAAATTTTAAATAACCTTATAATTTTTAGGCCATAATTATAAACCCTGTAGTGTACGATTAACATAGGAGATATTATGAATTCCTTTGATCTCTTCTAGTCATCAGCACTTTCTCCAAGATCTACAGAACTTCCTCTTTAATATCCTAGCATTCAGTGCTCACCATTATTTTGGACCCGGCTTTCTTTGGACATGGCTATCTTTGGACATGGCTTTCTTTGTAGAATTTCTGCTGCACCTCCAAATCTCCATATAATATACTAGGCAGTCTTAGTCACTTATAAGGATACTTCATTTTTCCCTCCCTTTGACTTTTCATGTTTTTCTTTTTATTTTTAAATATACTTTTATTGATTTCAGAGAGGAAGGAAGAGGGAGAGAGGGTTAGAAACATCAATGATGAGAGAGAATCATTGATTGGCTGCCTCCATCACTCCCTCCCCACTGAGGATCGAGCCCGCAACCTGGGCATGTGCCCTGACCGGAATCAAACCTCAACCTCCTGGTTCATAGGTTGACACTCAACCACTGAGCCATGCCGGCTGGGCTCATGTTTTTCTTTTTAAATCTGAACATTTAGTTCAACCTCTTAGATGCTATAAAAATCTATGGTTCTGTGTCTTATTAATTTACCCATTTGGTCTTGTTTAAACATAACTGCCCTTCTATGAAAGGAAATGCTGAGAAATAATACATTGAGAGAGTTTAAAAATTATGGTAGATCAAAATATCACCATTTTAGAGATTAGACCACGTCTGCCACAACTTCACTGCACATCTTTTTAATTCAAGGAACTTTCTGTAACCAAGCTAATCCCTGAGACTTCAAAGTAACAAATCATACTTCATTCTATTCATGAGAGTAGCTAGCTTGATTACTTTGTTCTAATTTATATCCCCAGCACCAAGTACAATGTTATATCTAACAGGTACTCTATAAATTCTTCAGAGAATATGTGCAAAGAAAAGTATGAGTAACAAAATTTATATTATTAGGGAATTATTTAATTAAATATCTTTCTGCATTATTTAAATAACTAGAGGCCCGGTTAAGACTAGAGGCCTGGTGAACAAAAATTTGTGCACTGGTGGGAGAGGGGAGTGGGGGGTGTCCCTCAGCCTGACCTGTGCCCTCTCACAGTCTGGGACCTCTCGGGAGATAACCACCGCTGGCTTAGGTCTGCTCCCCGGGTGACAGATGGCAGCCCCAATCCCTCGGTGCCTGCCCTGCCTCCCCGGGTCGCGCACAAGACAGGGCCGATCCAGGGGTTGGGGCACCGCCCCAGGTCGCGCACACAGCAGGCCCGATCCCGGGGTTGGGACGGGCAGCGAATGGCGCTGCCCCACCCCGCCTCCAGTATGCAAATTTAACGGCCATCTTTGTTGGGTTAATTTGCATACTGTTCTGATTGGCTGATGGGCATAGCGAAGGTACGGTCAATTAGCATCTTTGTCTTTTATTAGTGAAGATGTTGTCCTCCCAGGTTTTGAGATAAGGCACAGGAAGTCATGCTATGAAAACAATAAAGATAATAATAGTAAATATCACATTTGAGAGGTTATTAATGACAGGTATAGCCTAAGTTTTTTACATTATTTCACTTAATCCTCCCCAAAATCTATGACAAGGGTGTGTTATCTACTTACTAAGGATGTAAACTAGCATAAAAAGTGATCTAAACTCTGTGCTTCAGCTTTTCCACTTGTAAAATAGAGATAATAAGTAGTTCTCACTTCTTGGACTGCTGTGAAGATTAAATAAGAAAACCTGTCAAGTGCTTGGAAGAGCACCTGTCACTCAGTAAGTAACTAATCAATGGTAGCTGTTATTGTTGTGTAAATTGAAAGATTAACCAGGTTGCCTAGGGTAATCTAGTTTACTCAATGGCAGGTTCATTCTAACCATGGCCTTCCGATCAGCTCTAGCCTGCTTGGAGAACTAAACTTCTTCTCTGTATGGCACTTCTCTCCTTTTTCATGTATCTTACACTGTCAAACTAAGCTCTAAAAGCATTATCTCCTTCATATCTCTCCTCATGACTAGAAAATCTATTGACTGTGTATTATACGCATAAGGTCAGCATAATGACCTGCTTCACCTAGCCTCTGCCTTTCTAATTTCATGTATAAATGATAGCTACTATTAGTATGAATGCTATTTGCCTCATTATTCTACCATACATACTGCATATCTGAATTGTTAGACTATCCTTTAGTATAGAGGTTAGGAACATATATTTTTAAGGCACAGAACTTTCCTCCAAGCAAAAGTATAGGCAATGACTTATATGTAAAGTAGGTATGATATAAAGGAGCAACTTTATATCAGTGTTACACTTTTGAAGAAAGACTAGGGAAGCTGGAACCTGGCTAGTCAACAGACCCCACATGACTCCCTCTACCCGCTTCTCTAGTACCCTTGATGGGACTCTACGATGTTTGAAGACTCACCCTGCTGTGTGATGAACCTTGTATAGGAATGTTCTTTCACCCTTTTGCCTTTTTCCATGGAAAACCCCTGTTAATCCATTAGAACTTGGTTTGCTTGATTTTCCCTGAAGTCCAGGTCGGGTTAATCCCTCCATATGTTCTCCTAGAGCTCCTTGTACTTCCACAATATGGTTTGTATTGCTATACAGCAGGGGTGGGGAACATCCAGCCCATGTACCATATAAGGCCCACAAACTCATTTGGTCTGGCCCTGCCAAGGCATTAGGGGTGAGTTAATGAAATGTTTGACCAATTAAATATAGCAGGCTAATTTTTAAGTTGATCATTTTGTATGGCCCACAAATGATGTTTTAAATATCCAAATGGTCATTGGCAGAAAAAAGGTTCCCCACCTCTGCTATACAGTAATTCTTTTCCACATGCAGAGAGGCAGCTGACTTAGGTCTAAGAGCACTGATGCTGAGCTAGAGTTCCTGGTTCAAATTTGGATGCAAGCTTTCCTGGGCAAGTTTGGAACTCTCTCTTTCTCAGTTTCCTCAACTGCAAAAGAGGGGTTATAATAGTTGCACCTCATAGGCTGCTGTGAGAATGAAACGTTGTGACATATGCAAAGTGATTAGAAAGGCTCCGGGCATAGAAGTGTTCTACCATGGTTAGTTGTTTCTAGAACTGTTGTGCGTCAGTGTCGAACTGGGGTCCCTCAGTAGCAGGCTCCGAGAGAAAGAATTGAGTGCAAATGGTTTATTTGGGAGATTATACCAGGAAACCCCAACGGGAGAGTGGGGAAGTAAAACAGGAAAGGAAAGCATGCTGCAACTCAATCCCATTGGGGGCCTCTGGGAAATGATGTAGGACTTGCTTCAGATTTGTCCTACGTGAGGGTTGAGGACACTGGAGAATTTATGCTCCAACCCCCATTCTTCATTGGGTGATGGCTACTCCAATAAATTAATTCTTGGCACTTACAGCCTTGCCTGCATGCAAGCAAAGCCTTAGGTAAGGCTTAAGACTAGGATTCTATGTTTGCCTATGCTCAAGAGTAGGATTCTACCAGTGTGTTGTTGCAGAGAGAATATGGCCAGATCCCTGATTGGGGAAGAGGGTATACAGAACTGTGAATAGACTTCTTTCTCCAGGGCTTTCTGTATTACTCTGTTCCCCTTCCCTGGCTCATAGAGTGGGCATCCATAGATCTTTGTGCAATGAGTGAATGACTTAACATTGGATAGTTTTCTATTTTACCTTCAAAGCTCTTTGTAATTGTGTCTTACCTGATCTATCTTCAGTTCTCATGATTTAATTTTCATGATTCCCAATCTAGATTTCTCTTCTTTAATTACTACTTCAGTCTTCTTAGTGTTCCCAAACACACCCATCTGATTTCCTTAGAGGGGATGCTCTGCCCTCTGCTCTGCTGATGTAAACCCTAACCATCCTTCAAGTTCCCCCTATCTTCAACAGCTTATTTCTTCCATAAACCTTCTTTGACCTCAGATAGCTCACTTCTCTAAAGCCTCATTGACATAAGGAAGACTGTACAATTTAATGTTTGTTTATCTGCTCTCTGGTGATCCATGGGCTTTGGAGTTAGACAATCATGATTGCACCCTTGTTCTTCCTTTAGGAGCTGTATAACCTTGAGCAACTATGTAACTTACTTGCACTTCTTATTTGCCTCATCTAGAAAACATGGCTATTAATCTTACCTTATCATATTGCTATAAGGATTAAATAAGATACTGTATGTAAAATTTTTAACATAGTTCTCCTCAGAAGTAGGGACTTAATCAACAGGGTCTGCCAGATTCATTTGATTCTAAAGTTATCAATATCTTCTTAGACTTTTCTTATTATTACCCTTCTTTAGTTTCTCATTTTGCTATTGCTTTGATTTTAGATGTTTTCAAGATAAGACATTAAATGACAAAGTGAGAAAAATATTGGTATTTGACATATTAAAAATATTGAAACTTTATATGTAAAAGAATTTATCAGTTGAGCCATTGAAATAGATATAATATGCCATCATTTTCATATTTCTTTAAAATATCAATCGTATCTTATAGTTAACATGACAATTAAAAACTATAAATTTCTTTGTACATTAAAATAATATTTTATTTCTGTTTTATTGTAAAATAACTTCAAAAACTATTTTATACATTTATATATTTTTAAATGAGAGCACACTCTAGAAAGCTAACTCAAATGTCAACATTTTAAGAATCTAGATCTTCGGTTCCCTTGTGGTAGGAATGGTGAGGGTTGGGAAGACATGCCTACAATAATTTGTGCAACAAATCCTTTCAGTTCTCATCTTCCCATCTCACTAACAAGGAGTATCAGAATCTGGGGGTGGAGGGGTGGGTAGAAAGAATAGGTGACCTGTGTATTTTGACAAAGCATTTGCGGGGGCGGGAGGGGTCCCATACACATTTCTCTTAGCAGATAGTATTATGCAAGGGAAGGAACCCATGCTTTAGAGCAGCGGTTCTCAACCTGTGGGTCGTGACCCCTTTGGAGGTTGAACGACCCTTTCACAGGGGTCGCCTAAGACCATCCTGCATATCAGATATTTACATTACGATTCATAACAGTAGCAACATTACAGTTATGAAGTAGCAACGAAAATAATTTTATGATTGGGCCACAACATGAGGAACTGTATTTAAAGGGCCAGAAGGTTGAGAAGATCCCTTTGGCGGTCGAACGACCCTTTCACAGAGGTCGCCTAAGACCATCCTGCATTATCAGATATTTACATTACGATTCATAACAGTAGCAACATTACAGTTATGAAGTAGCAACGAAAATAATTTTATGGTTGGGTCACAACATGAGGAACTGTATTTAAAGGGCCAGAAGGTTGAGAACCACTGCTTTAGAGCTATATTGAACTGTTTAAATTGAACTCTCATGATGACTGGCAGATTTTGAGCACAACTTATCTGACTTTTATGATCACTTTCCTCATTCATAGAAGAAAAATACAATAGTACTAATCACCCAGATTTGCTGTCAGCATTCAGTGAGATGTTATATTATTTATTTGTTTGTTAAACCTTGTCCTATTCTAGGAAACATTTATGGCAGCCAGCAAAGATGTAGCTTATAAAAGAGAGTGATGAGGGGAAGGCAATTGGAAATAAGGTATGATGCTAATACTACACGCAGGTGTAATAAAATGAAAAGAAAAGTATTATCTTAACAAATAGCACCAAAAACTTCTTTGGGAAGAGAAATATCTTTCTCAGAAGAGATACGTATTAAATATGCTCTTGGAGTAGGAAGAGTCCCTTGAGAATTTATTTGCAGGCAGGTGTTCATGAGATCTGAGGGTGAAAGCCACTCTATCAGGAAGGGAGAATTTGGTCCTTCAGAGCAACCAGAGCGGGGAGATGAGGAAGAGAGACTAGAGGAGAGGAAAGGAAGAGGAGAAGCCGAAGGAAGGCTGAGAACAATGTGTACTCAGTCCATCAACCGACCCTTCCCCAGACAGGAGGAAAAAAATAAAAGATCACCAATGCATGTGGGTCTTACTAGTACTTTATCAATAAGTCTCAGGAAGGCTTGAAGTGACTTGGTGGTGTTGGTGGTAAGCAAATCAAAAAAGAGTCTTGTTATGTTAGCAAGAGAGATCAATGAACTTCCGGTCTCCCTGAAATGATCACATATCAAAGGCTGAGTTTGGGGACTCAAAACTGGTTATAAAGTTGGAAAGTTTAAACCTATGTTCTCAAGGGAGACAGAGGGCCCTCCCTCTTCTAGGTTCATGCTAAGGTCATTCTAAGTTTCCTAGGAGCCATGTGTAAATCAGGTAGCTAATGTACAAATCTCAGTGTCCATTAGATACAAACAACTCAATGGCTCAGGGGAAGCACACCTACTTCTAATAGATTGGAAGGAAACTTGTCCTAAAGTTGAGCATAAAGAAAAATGAGATATATAAAAATAATAGCCCCTGATATGCTTAAGATGTTTGATGCATTTTAGTTCTGCCTCCTGTTTTTTCCTTCCCCAAAAATTTCTGTGGAGATTGTAGTATATTTGAAAGATCTTTGAAAATCATAAATACTGCCCCGACCTGTGTGGCTCAGTTGATTGAGCATTGTCCCATGCCCCAAAAGGTCACAGGTTTGATTTCCAGTCAGGGCACATGCCTTGGTAGTAGGTTCGATCCCCAGTAGGGGGAATGGGAGAGGCAGCCAATTGATGTTTCTCTCTCACATCTGTTTCTCTCTCTCTTTCTCTCCCTCCCTCTCGTTTCCTCTCTCTCTAGAATCAATAAAAACATATTTTTTAAAAATTGTAAATACTATTGATAGTTAATAATAAAAAGAAAACCCATATACCAGATTTCATTAAAACCTCATTAAATACAATTAAAATTATTGAGGTTTTCATATTCACACAACAATTTGAATTAAAATGTTCCTTATTTAAAAAATGTTATATCTTTCTAAATTACCATCTTGAAGTAAAAATGTGCTGTCACGTACGCTGAGTCTTTCCATAGCCCATCATAGCACCGGGCCTCTGACTCCCGAGTCCTGCTCCATTTGTGATGGCAGCCGTAGTAGAGTGATACATCCTTGCTTGACTTTTAAGGATATCTGATTCTTAGAGGAAAATGTTGAGTCTGTATTTGGACTTTCGTGGTGTAAGAGTGGAAGTTAAAGTCCAAGTTAAGAGCGGGGCTGCTTCTAATGGCATCTGTCAATTCTTGTCGATTCACCAGGTTGCTTCCCTGTGCTTGAAATATTTCGAGCACAAATTCAGATAATAAGGAAAACGGGAACCATGAAAGCGATTATGAAAAGACAAGCAGCCTGGAAAGAGGATGCAGACAAGTGCCAAGGCTTCTGGAAATTATGAAATTCCTTACATAGGAGGCCAGGTCAAAAAGCTGTGGGTTTTTTTGTGTGTGTTTTTCAAGAATGTGAGATATGACTGTTATGGATTTCCCCCCTAAAACAATTCCTTTGATAGTTTTAAAAAATACTACATGAAACCCAAAATAATGGAATTCTATAAGATAGCATCTAAAGACTCCCTTCATTTATTTTCCTATCATTTCTCCCTTTACTTTTTCCAGCTAGGAGAATTGGCTATTACATACTGAAAATAAGAATTTGATTTTAATATTAGAATTTGATTCTAATCATAGTCAAATGTTCGACTTGTCTATGAGTAAAATATCTTTAATTGACAGATGAGTCCATTTGGATTTTACCTTGAGAAAATCCATTATTCTGAATGCAATAACACATCAAAAGAATTTTGAAGATTAAGGCCATTTCCCCCCCTCTCTCTCCCCAGAATCTATTTTTATTCAGCCTCATCATGAGCATCTCCTTTGGGTAATCTCAGTTGCATGCTTTCCCCACTCCTCTGTATCCTTGGTTACTTCAGAGCTTCCAAGACAGGCAAAAGATAAAAGGGAAAAAAGATTTCATTTCCAAGGAAATGGCTTCTCAGTACCTGATTCTTCATGCCTATTCATCACTGCTAAGTGCTCCAAAACTGCTGAGTATGCTGTCCAGGAGGCAACCAGTACATCGGTCTTATGTCTATTGTTCTTAAATTGAGGTCCCTAGTGCCTTTCCAATTGTGCTTTGCATGAATGAAATTATGTGTTTAGGAACCTTTGTTTAGGATAGAAAAAAATCTCCTTCATTCCTGTGTTTCCTTTTAAAAAAATCAAAGTACTTCAGAGAGGGAAGCATATTGTTGTTTTGTATATGCTATGGTGTATATGAGGAGTGAAAATGAATACTTATTTATTGGGTATTTGTATAAATTAGTCTGTAAAACAAACAGCACCACTTCTCTTCTAAGGAACTAAAAATTAGATGTTTTTATGGATATTTTTCCTTTTGCTAATTTATTCAAATGTAATCTTGACTAATTATTAATTAATGTTTTTCTTTTCCTCTGATTCTGATCTACAAATTCTATAGCTGTTAATTGTAGTACTTAATCTAAGTCCACTATAAATAAACTTCCTAAGATTAACATTATTCATCTTTCTCAATTAAAGATACCAATATCACTGAGTAGTTTATTTCATATAGAAATTCGGCTGGCATTGCATTACTTATTCTTCTTGGAGATTTGTCATTTTTTGGCATATTTATCATTGCTGTATATTCCTGAGAGCATTAATGTTTAAAATAACTTTATCTTGGGCAGTAGAATTGCTAGAGCAGAAATAGGATGTTAAGTGCATTTTAAGGAAATCTATCACCTGCATTAAAGTCATTTTGTTACAAAACAGTTTTCACAATTTACCAATGAAATTTTATATTATTTTACCTGTTTTTACAAAGATTAGGAAAGCATATTCTTTGGCACCTGTGTCTTAAAGCATTCTTGAATTATTAATTGCTTAACTTTGTATGACATCATTACTTGTTAGATAGGCAGTAATACTTCTCATAGGAATACATATACTTTAAATAGACAGAAACTACCAAGAGTGTAGACACTTAGATTAAAGAGCACTCTCTATCCATCATTATGCTCAGTTCTGATTTTATATCTGTAGTCAGAACAAAAAGAAGAAGGTGGTTTTGTTTGTTTTTAAGAATCAGGGAATGATGGAAGGTGTGTCATCTGAGGGCACCACTGACTGTGTCATCCGAGGAGGCTGTGATTCACGCACACTCGCAGCCTCTAGGCAGCCAAGTCTGATACTCACAAACAAATGCTAATGTGCTAACCTCATTCACAGTAATCACAGATAATGTGGTATTTGTATCTACCATCCAGTTCTGAATGTAAGCTATGGCACCTATTTTGGAGATTTCACATAGCAACTTAGGGTACATTAATAGAACTAGAATGTCCCAAGATAAAGAGGTAATGAGTGCGCTTGACCCTGCATCATCCAGATCCCAGCTGGATTGTGTTCACTTCTGGGCAGCAGACATTCTGGAGAGGACAAAGGGGAGAGTGATAGGTTGGAAGAAACGCATGCCTTGTCACATATAAAGTGCTTGGATCACTGCAGTTGTTAAAGAGAGAAATGATTCAGGAATTGAAGGCTGCTGCTTGGATCAGCCTGGTTCTTTCTTTTTCTAAGAGAAAAAAAGAGTTTATTAAGAATTTAGGAAAACATAACATACATGATAAATTCTACAGGTAGTACTTGTATATGGAAACAGTTGTGAAGACGGTATGTGAATTATTACTGACATCTGTGATGTAATCGATAATATGCCTGAAAGCGCCTCATGGTAGTCAAGTGAATCTGAAAGGAAGGAAGCATTTTCTGGGGTCTTCTAAGCATGAGACACTTTCAGGCTGGTTCTTTCTAGCTGCAAATATGAATTAGTGGGTGCACCCACAGTCAGACATTTAATCCCAGAATGGTGTGGCTAGTCTCATGGTCAGAAGAAGCATCTCCGTGACATAACCTGCATGGGCCGGGTGGAGGAGTAGGGATGGAGAAATGTGCACTGCATTGTTTACTAGGGTCAAAAATTATGAAGAAATGATCTGCTGAAATTTATCTTTGTTCTGCCTGGATTCAACTTTATAATTCTTCCCTAGTTTGCCCTATGATTTTTAGTATCTTAGAAGAGTAAACCAACCTTGGCTATTTAAAAACTAGTCTATTGAAAAAATATACCCATATAGATAATGCATATTGATATGTTTATCAATTCCAGAACATTCTAACCTGGTTTTAATTGATGACGTTTAACATGATCTAATATTTTCTAAAAAATTATAGAGAAAGCAATTGGTCATAGAGGTTAATATATGAAGAAAACTATGTCTTTTTGTTTAAAAGAACTAAATATTGGCTTATATCAGTAAGATTAGATCTTACTATTTAATTCTACCACTTTAAATTAAATTTATAGACTTTAGGTTTTTTAAAAAGTAAACATTTTTGTATTTAAAAAGTTTTATATTTACAGAAAATTTGAAGTTAGTATACATATCTCATACCCACTTTCTTCTATTATTTATATCTTATATAAGTATAGTACTTTTGTCACAATGAATGAAACAATATTAATATAGTTTTATTAACTAAAATACATATGTTGTTTGTATTTGCTTAGTTTTTTAATATGTTTTTATTGATTTTTAGAGAGAGGAAAGGACAGGGATAGAGAAATAGAAACATTGATGAGAGAGAAACATCAATTGGATGCCTCCTGTGTGCCCCCTACTGGGAATCAAGCCCACAACCCAGACATGTGCCCTGACCTGGGAATTGAACCATAGCCTCTTGGTTCATGGATTGGCACTCAATGACTGAACCACACTGGCTGGGCTGTATTTGCTCAGTTTATCCAATGTCCTTTTTCTGTTTTAGGATCCCATCCAGAAAAACACATTACATTTAGTCGTCGTATTTCCTCAGACTCCTCATAGATGTGACAGTTTCTCATATTATCTTTGTTGTGATTACTTTGACAGTTTTGAGGTGTGCTGGTCAGATGTTTTGTAGAATTTCACTCAATTGGGATTTTCTGATGTATTTCCTCATGATTAGAATGGGGTTTTGTGTTTTGAGGAAGAAGATTTCATAGGGTAAAAATGCCATTTTTATCACACTGTCAAAATGACTTTTGGTTATTCATGTTAACCCTGACCACCAAGTTACATACAGATATATTTGTAGATGTAAGTATATACACAGGTTAGTGTCTGTCTATATATCTACATATCTATAGATCTTGTTTTCCACTATAAACTCATTCTTTTCCCTTATTTTCATACTCTACTCTTTGGAAAGAAGTCACTATAAACAGCCCTTAAGGAGGAGGGAGTTATGCTCAACCTCCTTGAAGGCTGAGTATCTACATAAAATATTTGTAATTCTTCTCCAAAGGAGATCTGTCAATTCTACATTTATTTAATGATTTATGCACTCCTTTGCATATGTCAGTATGGACCCATGAATATGTATTTGGTGTTTTAGGTCATAATTCAATACTATGTTGTTGCTCAACTTGTTTCAGCTTTGGCTATGGGGAGTTCTTTCAGTTGGCATGTGTGTCCCTTTGACATATCCCTCTTATTGTGGGATTTTTTCAGCATTTTCTTACTTTCTGCCATTACAAGATGCAGGCTCATCTTATACATTTTCCTTCCCCAGTTCTAGATTCAGCCATTGCTCCAAGGAACCCTGTTTCCCTTCATGGGAGAATTATATTAAAAACCAAGATGGCCAAAACCGGTTTGGCTCAGTGGATAGAGCGTCGGCCTGCGGACTGCAAGGTCCCAGGTTCGATTCCGGTCAAGGGCATGTACCTGGGTTGCGGGCACATCCCCAGTGGGAGATGTGCAGGAGGCAGCTGATCGGTGTTTCTCTCTCATCGATGTTTCTAACTATCTCTCTCCCTTCCTCTCTGTAAAGAATCAATAAAATATATTAAAAAAAAAAAACAAGATGTGGGCACTAGGTATGTTCATTGCTATTGGATGTCACTGTTTCTAGGCATGCTTGGGTGGCAGAGCAAGGAAACATATGTGTGTATACTTACCTGTGAATATATGCACATCTACAAATATGTCTATACGTTACTATCTGTATATATGGCTAGATAGATAGAAAGATAGATTTTTAAAAGCATGAATTTATACTGAAGCTTTTAACGTTAATGCATTACAACATATATCAGCAATTTTCAATCTTTTTTTTATCTCATGGCTCACATAAACTAATTACTAAAATTCTGTGGCACATCAAAATATATATTTTTTGCCAATCTGCTGTGGCACATCAAAATATATATTTTTTGCCGATCTGACAAAAAAGTAGGTATAATTGTAATTCATCCACACCAGATGGCTATTGTGTTGGCTGTTGTTATTGAGAAAGCAATTGGTCATAGAGGTTAATATATGAAGAAAACTATGTCTTTTTGTTTAAAAGAACTAAATATTGGCTTATATCAGTAAGATTAGATCTTACTATTTAATTCTACCACTTTAAATTAAATTTATAGACTTTAGGTTTTTTAAAAAGTAAACATTTTTGTATTTAAAAAGTTTTATATTTACAGAAAATTTGAAGTTAGTATACATATCTCATACCCACTTTCTTCTATTATTTATATCTTATATAAGTATAGTACTTTTGTCACAATGAATGAAACAATATTAATATAGTTTTATTAACTAAAATACATATGTTGTTTGTATTTGCTTAGTTTTTTAATATGTTTTTATTGATTTTTAGAGAGAGGAAAGGACAGGGATAGAGAAATAGAAACATTGATGAGAGAGAAACATCAATTGGATGCCTCCTGTGTGCCCCCTACTGGGAATCAAGCCCACAACCCAGACATGTGCCCTGACCTGGGAATTGAACCATAGCCTCTTGGTTCATGGATTGGCACTCAATGACTGAACCACACTGGCTGGGCTGTATTTGCTCAGTTTATCCAATGTCCTTTTTCTGTTTTAGGATCCCATCCAGAAAAACACATTACATTTAGTCGTCATATTTCCTCAAACTCCTCATAGATGTGACAGTTTCTCATATTATCTTTGTTGTGATTACTTTGACAGTTTTGAGGTGTGCTGGTCAGATGTTTTGTAGAATTTCACTCAATTGGGATTTTCTGATGTATTTCCTCATGATTAGAATGGGGTTTTGTGTTTTGAGGAAGAAGATTTCATAGGGTAAAAATGCCATTTTTATCACACTGTCAAAATGACTTTTGGTTATTCATGTTAACCCTGACCACCAAGTTACATACAGATATATTTGTAGATGTAAGTATATACACAGGTTAGTGACTGTCTATATATCTACATATCTATAGATCTTGTTTTCCACTATAAACTCATTCTTTTCCCTTATTTTCATACTCTACTCTTTGGAAAGAAGTCACTATAAACAGCCCTTAAGGAGGAGGGAGTTATGCTCAACCTCCTTGAAGGCTGAGTATCTACATAAAATATTTGTAATTCTTCTCCAAAGGAGATCTGTCAATTCTACATTTATTTAATGATTTATGCACTCCTTTGCATATGTCAGTATGGACCCATGAATATGTATTTGGTGTTTTAGGTCATAATTCAATACTATGTTGTTGCTCAACTTGTTTCAGCTTTGGCTATGGGGAGTTCTTTCAGTTGGCATGTGTGTCCCTTTGACATATCCCTCTTATTGTGGGATTTTTTCAGCATTTTCTTACTTTCTGCCATTACAAGATGCAGGCTCATCTTATACATTTTCCTTCCTCAGTTCTAGATTCAGCCATTGCTCCAAGGAACCCTGTTTCCCTTCATGGGAGAATTATATTAAAAACCAAGATGGCCAAAACCGGTTTGGCTCAGTGGATAGAGCGTCGGCCTGCGGACTGCAAGGTCCCAGGTTCGATTCCGGTCAAGGGCATGTACCTGGGTTGCGGGCACATCCCCAGTGGGAGATGTGCAGGAGGCAGCTGATCGGTGTTTCTCTCTCATCGATGTTTCTAACTATCTCTCTCCCTTCCTCTCTGTAAAGAATCAATAAAATATATTAAAAAAAAAAAAACAAGATGTGGGCACTAGGTATGTTCATTGCTATTGGATGTCACTGTTTCTAGGCATGCTTGGGTGGCAGAGCAAGGAAACATATGTGTGTATACTTACCTGTGAATATATGCATATCTACAAATATGTCTATACGTTACTATCTGTATATATGGCTAGATAGATAGAAAGACAGATTTTTAAAAGCATGAATTTATACTGAAGCTTTCAACTTTAATTCATTACAACATATATCAGCAATTTTCAATCTTTTTTTATCTCATGGCTCACATAAACTAATTACTAAAATTCTGTGGCACATCAAAATATATATTTTTTGCCAATCTGCTGTGGCACATCAAAATATATATTTTTTGCCGATCTGACAAAAAAGTAGGTATAATTGTAATTCATCCACACCAGATGGCTATTGTGTTGGCTGTTGTTATTTTTTTTAAATTTGACAATCTAAGGGCAAAGAGGTCAGTGCCCTTGACTAAAAGTCAGGTACTGCATGTTTTAAAAATTCTTGTGGTGCACTCCTTGAAAATCGCTGACATCGATCCTTCCAGCTTCTTCCCTTTGATTATTTGTATCCTCCCACTTCAACAGTGAGAAAACTCTCACCATTCACCATTGTTCACTCTCGGTAGAGTTGTTCTATTTATTCTGACTGAAGTTGAAATATAGAAATAAAAGCTGAACTTTTCTTAAAGTCTTATAAAAGTAAGTATTTCCACCCCCCCAAAAAATAAATAATTTTACCCTGCAAAGTTATGACTTTAAAATAGTGTCTGGGTCTCAGATACTTTTCTGTAAATAATGATTGATAGTCAACTTTATATTGTTTATAGTAATTTGGATTATAGATGATGTAAGGTCTCAGATATTTCCACAATTTGAGTTTATTGGCTTAACCTTTTTCCTAACAAGCATACCTTCTACATGAGAACTATATCTGTAGTAAGAAAATGGACTAATTTGAATTTTACCTATAAACCTTTGCACTTCCTGGGAAAATACCAAAGAACTGCATGTTGGACATCTCCTGCAAGTAGCTTAAAGACAAAGAGTAACTTGTAGGACCCACCTTCAGCAATTGGCATTGACTGTGCTCTGATTTTGTTTTCTTACATTTTATTGATTTTTCACAGAGAGAAAGGGAGAGGAATAGAGCATTAGAAACATCGATCAGTTGCCTCCTGCACACTCCCTACTGGGGATGTGCCCGCAACCAAGGTACATGCCCTTGACTGGAATCGAACCTGGGACCCTTCAGTCCCCAGGCC
>NW_005353967.1:7201594-7212237 GCF_000412655.1 Myotis brandtii | reverse complement strand
CTCTCTCTCTCTCTCTCTCTCTCTCTCTCTCTCTCTCTCACACACACACACACACACACACACACACACACACACACACATGGAAGAACTATAACTGGGCAGGTGCTGTGGAAGAGAAGCACAAGCCTTCAAAATAATCTATGAGGGGGTATTTGACCTGATCAGAGAGATCAGGAATGGCTTCCTTGTGAAGTCAGTGTTCATACTGTGACTTGAAGGATCAATAAGAACCAGGAGTAGAAAGGAAAGATTAGAGAGAGAACCTTGAATAGTGAATACATGAGTAATGAGTGCTGAATGTAAAAGAAGCCAAAAGAACCAGGGTGTAGACTGGCACAGAGATGGGAGATGAGGCCAAGCAGGTGGGCAGGGCCAGCCCATCTAGGCCTTGTCAGCCATGCTAAGACCCTTACATTATCCTGAAAATGATGGGTAGCCACTGCATTTCCAAAATCAAGAATGCACTCCTTATCTATGTTCCTCTAAAAATCAAAATATGACCCATCATTCAAAGGGGAAAACCAAGTGACCCCCTTCCAAGCCTCTAACACTTCCATTTCTTAATGTGGTAGAAAAGATTCTTCTGGCTGAGAGGGTTTAATACATACACACATAGGTATGTGTTTGCATTTATATATAACATTTCATTTTTACATTTTATTTTACCAGTGCCATTAGCAAAAGCACTGCCTGTCTTCTCAAGTTTTTTCTACGTTTTTTTTTTTACTTTTTTTTTTATTTATAAGCAGGTGGGCAGGGCCAGCCCATCTAGGCCTTGTCAGCCATGCTAAGACCCTTACATTATCCTGAAAATGATGGGTAGCCACTGCATTTCCAAAATCAAGAATGCACTCCTTATCTATGTTCCTCTAAAAATCAAAATATGACCCATCATTCAAAGGGGAAAACCAAGTGACCCCCTTCCAAGCCTCTAACACTTCCATTTCTTAATGTGGTAGAAAAGATTCTTCTGGCTGAGAGGGTTTAATGCATACACACATAGGCATGTGTTTGCATTTATATATAACATTTCATTTTTACATTTTATTTTACCAGTGCCATTAGCAAAAGCACTGCCTGTCTTCTCAAGTTTTTTCTACGTTTTGTTCTTCATCTCCTTCTCTCTCTTCATTGCCCTCTGCTGTCTTGGCTGTCTCCCCAATAGCCATGCACTCCAAGTCCATTCCCAATTATGAGAGAAGGGGAGGCCTCCCAGGGGGTGAAAAGGGATAATGTGGCAGAGGATAAGAGAGAGAGAACAATAAAGAGGGACAACTGCGCTTAGGCTTTCTGCAACTATTATCATCCTGAGCATCTGTAGGGCCTTCACCTGCCGGATCACTTTGCCATTTAAACTTGAAGCCAAAAAGAGTCTGAAGCTTTACCTTTGCTCATTACACTTATGCCATAGCCCATTGAGTCCTTCCTCTTGTCATCCAGTGACATTGAAACTATTTCTCTCCTGAGCCCTGTGAAATAACTTTCTAAATAGTTTATAGACCTCCAGTCTCACCATCTACCTCATTCTCCTTCCCTCTCCTTCCATAGGGATCTCTCCAAAGGGGAAAGCCAAGCCCATCCCTCCCCCACACATTCTTCTGTGTGTCTCTAGGGTCTTTAGCACATTATTTCTCAACCTCCTGTGCCACACCCCACTGCACCCTACTCATGGGAAGTGTTATGGAACTCCTTAAATATTTCATCTGATTCCAGTTGTCAGGCTTTGTCCATGCTGTTTCTTCTGATCAGATGCCTCCTCCCCACAGCCCGCCCCCCCCACCATTACCCCCCACATCTGCTCAGTGAGCCCTGCCTCTTCCTTCGAGACTCCTCTGAAGAATTGTCTCTTCTTGGGAGTGTTCCCCACCCCTGTGTTGTATCCTAAGTCTCCATGCTTCCCCTGAAGCTTGTGCATTGCTTTTTGTTTTGGTTTTTAGATACCACTTCTCAAATAGGATTGTACATGCTGTTTTCTTATCTATCTCCATCACAAGACTGAGTTTCCTGGGGGCTCCTTGTCATCTCTACCTCATTCATTGTATACCCTGAAACCCAGCTTAGAGCTGACTCCTACTTGGTATCTGACAAATCTTTCTTTGATTACTGAATTAATCCCTGTTTTCTGCTCTTCCAGTCAATTATCAAAAGTTGTAGCTCATGAGTGTCCTCCAGGCCAGACTGTATCACCAAATACAATATGGGTTTTGCTTATTCAGGCGTCTCCAACTCTTTTCCTATACTCACATCTTTGCACAAAACCCATAATACTTATTGATCAAAATGACCACATGCAACTTTTCAGATATTTGAGACCCCTTAGTGACCACTGAGGGGAGCTTCTCTCTAACTTCTCAGCTCAACTCAGACATATAACCCATCTAGTCAGCTTGAACTGAGCAAAGGTGTGTTTCTGGCTTTTACAGATATATTTCACAGGCCTTTCCCCTCGTCTGAAATCTTCCTCCTATTAGCCCCCATTTGGATAATAATAAAAATATTAAGTGTTTACCTTGTGTCAGGCACTATGCTAAGACTTAACAAAATTTGCTTAAATTCATGAATATTCCTTGAAATAGGTTTTACTGTCGTTTAGATAGGGGAACTAAAGCACAAAGAACTAAGTAGTTTACCATGCTCACAGTTTGTAAGTGGCAGAGCTGGGATTTGAACCCAGGCTTCTGTGAGGCTGGCCCATGCATGTCCTCTCTCTCCACACTACATTGTCCCTACTTATTCACATCCAATTCAAGGACCCACTTTTTAAGTTATTTTCCTTCTCATAATCTATTTTCCTTTGGACCTATTTCAACAACTATACATTTCCTGGCACTCACTTGGCACCTATCATTTTCTGTATTCTCGTGTTCATTATCTTTTCATGTGATATATAACTTGCGGCTCCACTTGGAAGCAAAGACTTGGAGTTATCTTCTTTGTTTTTGCCTTTCTCTGAGAGCCGGTAGAGCCTGGTGGCTGAGTGTGGGTTCTGGAGGCAGGCTCTTCGCTGATATCTGGCTCTCCTCTGGACTAGCTGTATCACCTTTGGCAAGTTCCTTCACTTTTCTACACCTCCATTTCTGCATCTGTACAATGGGACAAGTCATAATAATGACGTCTGAGAGTGGTTGCGAACTTTGAATAAATGCATGCCCAAAAAGCACTAACAGTGTGTCTGGTACACAATGCCTCCTCAGTACGCATCACTCATTCTAACTCCCTCACAGCCTGTGGGGTCCTCTGCACCCTGATGATGTCTCTAAGCCTCAGTGGAGTGAATGTGTCAGGGTATCTTCTCATTAGCTATGGGCTGCAGAGGGTTGCATTCTTATTGGAAAGGTATGTTGCTCCAACCTCAGAACAGGAATGGTGTGACACTTCTTTCTGCTCCACCTGCTTTGACTCTGAGACTCCTCTGGGCTCTCTGCTAAGCACATCCAGGGGAACCTTTCTCTCTGTCCTCAGGCCTGTTGACATCATTAGCTGCAGCAAGGCTGACGCTGGCTACAACCCCACCAGCCAGTTCTCAGTGAACTGAGCCCTCTGGGCAGAGTGGACCATGCCTGCCTGGAACCCCTCTGGCAACACAGTTTGGAATCATAAAACGGACAACTCATTTTCCTGAATTGGGCAACTAAATCACGCAGTTTCATATTTCTCAATAGCTGAACACCACCGAAAAGGAAATGAGAAAGAGCCTCTGGCCTAATCGCTATCTCTGTTTTAACCAAATAGCCAAGGCAATAACATGCTCTGGTGTCCTGAGGATTTAGCTCTAAGGAGACATAGTTACCATGAGAGAGAGTGAAAAGTAAGCTTTCTCTCTCTCTCTCTCTGTTTATTACACAGAAAATATAAGATAACATGCTTTTCTTGGCCACTAACATCAGCTTTGTGTTAAAGTTCTGCTTTGTTGAAAGTATTACTTTTTTCTATTAAAAAAAAAACCCTCTAAGGGATTTTCTTAAAAGAGGACTAGATGAATATATTTTATTTCAAAGTGCATGCATTTACAATAATTGTGAGTGACATGGAAAAATAAAAAAAAATAATATATTTTTTAAAAGCCATTATTCTAATGCTTTCCATCCCAGTGGTTTATTTAGAAATGATTTTCCATCCATAACATCTTCATTTAACTTCTAATTTTCATGCAATTTGAAAGGGTTAGATTCCTTACCCAAGGGATCATCTTGGCCAACTCTCAAAGGGTTAGTGAAGGCCTTCTGATTTTACAGGCAAATTTACAACTTGTCATTTCAGGAAGTGTTTCCTTCACGACCATGTTTTTAAACATATCTCATTTGTATAATATATGGACATAGTATATTCTTCTCCTGAGACCAAATCCATGTAACATTCTATAGCCGTTGAATTATCTGAGTTTATAAGCATAAGGATAAGCAATTTCCCTTTTGTGATATAAATAATATATCTGGCTGGTACAGAAGGCTTAACAGTATCCAAAGAATGGCCTATCAGGGAATTCTCCCATGTTTTAAGGTTTAGATGCATCTCTGAGAAAGAAGAATCTGGCTTCCTCTGTATTCTCCAACATTTTAAAACATTTGTTGACATATAAGATAGACATAAATTGGTGCTGAGAAGCAGACATGTCCTAAAGCAGCAGTCAGAAAGTACAAAGAATAAAGTGCATACAAACATGTACAATGTTTCCTTTTAGGATTTAAACTATCCTTATGCATTTAATATTTCCATTTACCAAGGTACTGCTGCTTGGTAAAAGTTATGAAAAGAAATGCACGCCCTCTTCATTTTACTCTGCATTTTTCAATTTTCCAAACAAAAATTAATTATAAGTAAATAGATAAGCAAATGCTCTATTAAATGTCACTTCCAAAATCTGGGAGAAGTGATTGGATGTAGCAGTGGAAGAAAGTTACTTTTGACAGGTGGGCAGTTTTAAGATGGAATATAACTTGTTTTCATTGAACTAATCGCAAATCAGTGGCAATAGCTTATTGATTATAAGAATATCCCCCATTTCTTGGGAAGGGTAGGTAAAGGTATACTGCAGTAACAGACAATCCCACTGTGAATCTAGTGACCCTTCAGACCAGCAGTCTCCCGTGATTGCTTAGAGCAACACCTTCATCTACAATCCCCACCACAGAGGAAGGGGTTAGAGATCCAAGCAGTAGCGAATAAATGCTTCCACCCACAACAAAAGGAATCATATTTCAGTTTTCAAAGCAATGCAGCTCTGTTAACTTCAAGGAGGCAGGGAAGCACAATTCTATGGGGGTCAGAAAGAGAAGAAAACTGTAAATTTCAAAACTTAGTTTGAAAATGAGGATCAAAGTATCCTCTTACACTGCCATGTTTTTCAAAATATTTGATTAAAATATTTCAACATCTTCCCAGAGCCCTCAAGATATAATAAACCCTTTAGCTGGCCTTTTGACTCCTCTCTCACCAGTGTCCTATAAGGCTCTCTCTAGGAACAATGAACTTACTGTTCTCTGTTTCCTGCTTATTTTTCCTACCTTTGCACAGTTGGCTTCATCTGCGTGGATCACCCTTCCCTAACTAGACTCACCATCTGTCTCCTTTGGTAATTCTTCTTCTACAATGATACCCACCTACTCCAGGCCCTAGACCTGAGGATTGGATTATTGTGTTGGCTCGTCCTCTGAGCTTTATTGTCATTCTTACTGGGAGAGACAAGTAATGAGCTGTTTACCTGTCTCTCCTCCCCAGTAAATATTAAAAGTACTAGGGAACAAGAACCAGAGCAACTTATCTTTTTCTTAAAGTTCTTTATTGATTAAGTTATTACATATGTGTCCTTATCCCCACATTCCCCCCATTCCCCCCACTTATGCCCTCACCCGCCTGTTGTCTGTGTCCATTGGTTAGGCCTATATGCTTGCATATAAGTCCTTTGGTTGATCTCTCGCCCTTACCCCCACCCTCCTTTACCTTCCCTCTGAGGTTTGATGGTCTGATCAATGCTTCTCTGTCTCTGGATCTGTTTTTGTTCATCAGTTTATGTTGTTCATTATATCCCATAAATGAGTGAGATCATGTGATATTTATCTTTCTCTGACTGGCTTATTTCACTTAGCATAATGCCCTCCAGTTCCATCCATGCTGTTGCAAATGGTAAGAATTCCTTCTTTTACTGCAGCGTAGTATTTTATTGTGTAGATGTACCACAGTTTTTTAATCCACTCATCTACTGATGGGCACTTAGGCTGTTTTCAGATTTTAGCTATGGTGAATTGTGCTGCAAATAGATACTTTTTGAAAGAAGACAGAAGAAAGGCCAAGAGACAAGTATGGAGTTTCCTCAAAAAACTAAAAATGGAACTCCCATTTGACCCAGTGATCCCACTTCTAGGAATATATCCCAATAAACTAGAAACACCAATTAGAAAGGATATATACAGAGCAACTTATCTTGGTATCATCAAAAGAGTATCTAATCCAGAATAGGGCTGGCTCAATATGTACTTTTGAATGAATGAATGAATGAATTTCACCTGTCTTACTCTACCCAATTCTTTTTGTTGTTGTTGTTAATCCTCACAGAGAATATTTTTCCATTGATTTTTTAGAGTGGAAAGGAGGAGGAGAGACAGAGAGATAAAAACATCTAGGTGAGACATCTATTAGTTGCCACCCACATGTGCCCTGACCAGGGCCAGGGATTGAGCTTGCAACCAAGGTATGTGTCCTTGACCGGAATTGAACCCAGGACCCTTCAGTCCGCAGGATGACGCCCTATCCACTGCCAAACCAACTAGGGCTACCCAGTTCTTCATATTCTTCAGGGTAGTATGTTTTTCTTATATTGTACGTCTATGGAACCCAAGATGGATATTTCATAGAGTATCATACAAAAACTGTTTTAAGAGAATGAATTTACCTCAACATTTATCACTAGGAATAGTTTTTTATCTCTATTTCCTTTAGACTTTATATATTATACTATGTTTAAAGCATGGAGTCACCCTTAAACTAAATCATGTTCATGGATTTATTAAGCTTTACACTTCTTCAGAGTATACACTCCTAAGGTCTCTGGTGTCATATCCTAAACTAAATATTTAAAGAAACATTGTCTGCAAATCAGAGCTGATCTGTGCTTTGGAAACTTACAAATAACATGTCATTTCTTTAACTTTGACTCTATTAAGGACTTAAAATTACAACAATAGTCTACAGTGTTAGACTACTAGTATGTGTCAAGAAACTGATGTTTTTTAAAGTTGGCATGTTTCTTCACTTATATGTAAATTATCCCCAGGTGCTTTGAATAGAAAAATGGAAATTTGGGGCATATACTTAGCCCTTAAAGAATATTACTGATCCATGAGGACATAATTCCAAAATACAGGAACAAATAGGCAAAAACTTTTTGTGAGTGCTGTAAGCAACTTTTCAAAATAGCCAGTATAATTCTAGGAAAAGTTTATTTTAGCTTTCTGAATCAGAAAGTCTTTAAAGCCTATTTTAACAATGTATATTTAGTATTGTGGGAATATGTTCATGAGCTATAGCTGTAGTTGACCTTTGACATTACAGGTGAACTCTGAAAATGACTTTGTGAATGTTTTTACAACAGGAAATTCTATGTAGAACAATCAGCGTCATTCACACTCATATCTGCAGCTTATGTTCAAGAAGGTCACTGGAGGCTGAGGTGCTTTGAAGTCAGCAGCATAAAACTTCTCCAAAACAAACTTTCAATTTTTTTTCTCTTTATTTTCTTAAAGTTCATGTGATAAATGAAATTATCTCTTTTGAACAATATTTCAATGAATCATACAATATCAATGGCTCCAAAATTGCCAGAAATTGTAACATGGCTCATATAGAGTAAGCATTATAGTATTTTAAGTTTAAAAAAAATTTAAACTTTAATAAATAACATATGCACACATATATTAAGACTTTCTTCAATGAATGTCTTTTTCTAAAAGATATTGAGTCATTAAGTAGTCTCATCAGATGATGTGTGGACAGGCACAATGTTAGGGACCATGTATGATTGTTAATAACAAATTAAGCACTTCCCTCATGACCACAGAAGACACAGCCATGATCTTATTTGAAAATGGGCATATTGGGCTCACGTGCTTTCTCTCCCCCCCCTATTGTCTTCAGTCAAGGCTGCACTTAGTGTTTTGTTTTGTTTTTAAGTGACCAGCTTGCAATTCTGAGATTCATAATCCTCCCACTCTATTCATGGACTTTTCTCACCCATGTAGTGTGGCTTAGATCTCCAGAAAATGCACATGCTTTGTGTATTACTTCTGAGATGGGGAGCAGCACACATGTGTCCATGATGTCTGAGTGATTAGCAGTACCCTTGAATTCTGAACACAGTTATCACCCTGACATGACTCTCCCAGCAGAGAAAACTTCTCCCACTCTGCCGTTGGAACTTTTCATGCCAGAATAAATCAAGCATGCCAGGTGTCAGCGGGAGTGGCCTGGAGTTATGCTGTCAAGTACGATTTTCTTTTTAATGTCTTTGGTTTTGTCTTAAAAATCTCTGTGTTGTGATCCTTTACTTGTCTCCATTTTTTAACATAGCAATATGTTATTTTTCTCCTAATTTTGGCTTGGATTTCCCTTCTGCTGTTCGGTCATCTCAGTGCTGCTGCTTGAGAGGCACAGTCTTAGAGCATAGAAAATGCTTCCTTCCCTGCGCCCAGCACACTTATGTCCAAATGAAGAAATGGCTTGCTTTCCACCATCTATCCTCACAGTTTGCTTCCTTCAAGTCTTTTTTGTTTTGTTTTGTTTTGTTTTGGTAAATGTATTGGGGTTACATTGTTAATAAAACGATATAGGTTTTAGGTGTAGAGTTCTATAGCACATCATCTGTGTATTGTATGATATGTTCACCGCCAAAGTCTTGTTTCTTTCCACACTGTTTATTCCCCTTTACCCTCTTCTGCCTCTCCCCACCCCCATACAGCAATGTTGTCTGTCTATGAGGTTTGTTTATTTTTTGTGTGTGATCCCTTCACCTTTTTCACTCAGTGCCCCTCTTCCCTCCCCTCTGCCAACTATGAGTTTGTATTTATTTTGCTTGCTAGTTTATTTTCACCTCAGTGTAGCATTTTGCTGGCCAACAGTTTGAGAACTACTGGTTCCATTCCTGACTCCCACCCCTGCAGACTTCCCTGCTATAAGTTTCTCTATTATACTCATCACTCTCTAATATATCTTATAATTTGCCTCTGTATTTTAATGTCTATATGCCTCCAACTAGAATATGAGCTCCATAAAAGGCATTTGGTCTGTGTTGTTTCCTGTTATATCCCCAGAGCGTAGAACAACACTTAGTGTATAGCAGATGCTCAAATAAGTTTTGTAGGAAGAAAAATGGTTAACTTTCTCTTGCTGTCAATCTGGAAACACTCCATGTTTTATAGTATTCCTAAAGCTTATGGTTTTTGCACAACCAAGTATATGGCCTCTAGAGCCACCAATAACATTCCGTATTAAATGTATGTCCCTTTATAAACAGGTGGGGTTTTAGTGAGAGAGCACTCTGTTGTTGCCTTTCCAACTGAAAGAGCTGAAGTGAGGTACTGCCGGGCCTTTCCTTTCATTGGCCCTCGTGTTCCCTGATGCATTCATTGCCTTGTCAGGATACACGTGCCTCCCTAGCTGATTTCAGTTGCAAATAGAGCAGTGCTCATCTGTGTTTAGCGTCCTGTGGCTTCAGTGTTTATTTTCTTTATTTTCACTTTGCTATTTTAGCTCATTTTTAATTAAAATACCTTGTTCTCTGGAGGGGAACTATGGGGGGGGGAGGAACATCTGTAATAATCTGAACAATAAAGATTTATTAATTTAAAAAAAAGAAAAAACAGAAAAAAAAATAAAAATAAAATACCTTGTTCTCTCAGGATGTCAGCCACTCAAACAGGGGTGCAACAACCATGAGAGTTAGTGTAAAATGCCCAGAGAACATACATGAATGGACATAAACCTGACCAAATTATTTCTAAAAAATATTCTACAAACCATCATTGTATTCTAAACATCTGACAAAGTGAGAAAGGCTGGCTGCAATCTTCAGTTCTGCTCAGTGTCCCTGTGGCTTTTAGATGCTCAGCCAGTCATCAATGATGGCAGGGCTGTGGTGTAAAGATTCTCAATCCCAAAATGCCAACATGGCCAGCAAATAACACTCACCATGTGGTATCCTGGTAGCAGGCATCTACCAAGTAGGCGGTGAGGAAGGATAATATCATTTGCAAACTGGTGTAAAATCAGAACATGTGGGCCCTAGCCAGTTTGGCTCAGTGGATAGAGCATAGGCCTGCGGACTGAAGGGTCCAGGGTTCCATACTGGTCAAGGGCACATTTCTGGATTGTGAGCTCGATCCCCACTAGGGGGCGTGTAGGAGCCAGCCAATCGATGATGCTCTCTCATCAATATTTCTCCCTCTCCCTCTCCCTTTCTGAAATCAATTTAAAAAAAAAAAAGAAAATGTGGTATTTTCAATAATTATTACAGCATTGTTTTGTTACAAAGAATCTTATAGATAAAAGTATAAATCTCAGGCAAAGTTTAGTGTTAGTATAGGCCATATTGTAATACTAGGTTTCACAAACTCGTTGTGGTCTATGTTTACTTCTGGGGACTCTTGAGAGGT
>NW_005353967.1:7188319-7192708 GCF_000412655.1 Myotis brandtii | reverse complement strand
GAGGAACATCTGTAATAATCTGAACAATAAAGATTTATTAATTTAAAAAAAAGAGAAAACAGAAAAAAAAAATAAAAATAAAATACCTTGTTCTCTCAGGATGTCAGCCACTCAAACAGGGGTGCAACAACCATGAGAGTTAGTGTAAAATGCCCAGAGAACATACATGAATGGACATAAACCTGACCAAATTATTTCTAAAAAATATTCTACAAACCATCATTGTATTCTAAACATCTGACAAAGTGAGAAAGGCTGGCTGCAATCTTCAGTTCTGCTCAGTGTCCCTGTGGCTTTTAGATGCTCAGCCAGTCATCAATGATGGCAGGGCTGTGGTGTAAAGATTCTCAATCCCAAAATGCCAACATGGCCAGCAAATAACACTCACATATGGTATCCTGGTAGCAGGAATCTACCAAGTAGGTGGTGAGGAAGGATAATATCATTTGCAAACTGGTGTAAAATCAGAACATGTGGGCCCTAGCCAGTTTGGCTCAGTGGATAGAGCATAGGCCTGCGGACTGAAGGGTCCAGGGTTCCATACTGGTCAAGGGCACATTTCTGGATTGTGAGCTCGATCCCCACTAGGGGGCGTGTAGGAGCCAGCCAATCGATGATGCTCTCTCATCAATATTTCTCCCTCTCCCTCTCCCTTTCTGAAATCAATTTAAAAAAAAAAAAGAAAATGTGGTATTTTCAATAATTATTACAGCATTGTTTTGTTACAAAGAATCTTATAGATAAAAGTATAAATCTCAGGCAAAGTTTAGTGTTAGTATAGGCCATATTGTAATACTAGGAAAGAAAATGTGGTATTTTCAATAATTATTACAGCATTATTTTGCTACAAAGAATCTTGTAGATAAAAGTATAAATCTCAGGCATACAAAGTTTAGTGTTAGTATAGGCCATATTGTAATACTGGATTTCACAAACTCGTTGTGGTCTATGTTTACTTCTGGGGACTCTTGAGAGGTTGTAAACCGGAAACAGATCAGAGACTGCTCTGCCTGCCACAAAGTTCACTTATTTCAGCATCCTACTCCTATATGCATTGTATGATAAACCTTTATATAAAGGATTTCTAGAAATAGTGGTGCTGCATAACATTTTGTTAAGGTTTCATTTGTTAGAAAACAAACTTTATAATCATCTAAAAATATAAATGGCAGCCATTTATGTTTGCCACCTTGATTGCTTGAATACTGCCTTCCTTCCTTTCTTCCTTCATTTATTCACGCCCTGCAGATTTACAAAAAGGACTTGCAATCGTTCCTCGCCTTTTGGCTAAGATCAAGAGTAAAGAGGATTTGCAGTATCTTATAAAAGTACAAAGCAATACAGTTTACTTTTTCAATTCAGAATTTTTAAAAGGGGAAATTGGATGAAGATAAAGTGGATATGCCAGTAGTAAGGTCCATTGTGTTTCCTCTGAGGGAGCCCAAAAACCTATCTCATAGCTACATGGTGGCCAAACTTAGCAGGAAATAAGGGAAATATTAGGTGAGAAGAACACAACATCCATTTCTCAGGGAAGACAGCACTTTTCTTGTACCACACTATTTAGATAAAGAACAATGAGTGCTATAGCAGCCTATGCCTTTACCACTGCCTTGTATAGCAAAGCAGAATTCCCAAGTCATGGCTATGGCCATGTGCAAGTCATTTAACCTCTCTCCACCTCAGATCTCTCCATTCTAATATTTGGCAACGAAAAGTATCTCCCTCCTAGGAGTGTTGTGCTGCTTAAATGAGGGGCACTTAACACAGTGGACACCTAGTGTGGGCAAAATAAATGCAGAGGGAATGAGAGAGAATTTGAATAAAAAGTCAGGATCAGAACATTATGACACAGGGTAGGAATTCACAGTTCGGCCAGGTGCTTAAAAGGTACTCTGCAGGCCTCTGGTACTACCCCTCAAGAGAACTCAGCATAGTCATAAAAGTGGAAAAAAAATAGCTTTTACATTATGTTTTGTACAAAGCTTTTTTCTTAATCGACATAGGCTTCATAGTTCATAAACTCTGGAAACCAGCCAGAAAGTACTTAAAACATTAGAATACATTTAGAAAAATTAAGGAAACCTGAGCTGTATATCATCTAAAATAAGGCCCCTTCCACCTCCTCTAGAAAATAACTTGAGGCGACTAGGATTCCAGGGGCCACAGACTATCATGTTCTAATGAAGCAATTGCTCATCTCAGCGCTAGCTGAGAACAAGGTCAGTGTGCTCCATGAGGCGTCCTCGCACAGGAGGCGTGAGGACTGTGGGACAGCCTCATTCACCCTCAGTCCCCTCATTCTGGTTGGATAGATGGGTCAGAAGAGACAGGGATTAATTTGCATACCCACCTCAAATCTGAAAATGTCAGTGGTGCCAGGGGCTCCTTTTGCTTCAGTGCCTAGAGGTTGGGTAGAAAGAGAGTTCACAGAGAGTCAGTCATCTTATGGTTTTCCAACCAGTTGGGGATGAGGAAGACTTTTATAAAGGGGGTTACGCTGGGTGCCAGGGACCAGTGCTTCCTTTGCTCTTTCCCCTATACTTTTCCACAAGTAAATTTACCTTTGCTCTGTGTGTTTCATCTTCCTACCCCCTCAAAAGTCTAGCAGAAAACACTTTCATTCAGATAGTTATTTACCCTGTGTTTTTGCTTGTTTTCACTGTGTCCTTCTGAATTACTGTGTTGAACATGAAGACGGGACCCTGAACTCTTTGTATTCAGGTGTGACTGACCTCTTTAGGAAAAGTGAGACCTGCTCTGACTTGACTGCCTACAGTTGTCTCACGGTTAACTTTCCTGTCACAGTTTCAATTGTGTTTCATTGTATTCCTTCCTCAGTGGGGATCAGAATAGATGTTGACTTCTAAGGAAAACTGCCCATCCTGGAATTTAAAATCATAGCCTTCTCTTCCAATTGCTAACTTATTCATACTCCTTTAGATTTTATAAATATTATTTCCCCAATATAGCCATCTTTCTTGGTGGACATTTCTGTGCAGTGATTAAAAGCTTAAAGCTAGAATTAAATAGTCTGGGTGCGTATTCTGGCCCTGTTATTCACCAGCTGTGTGACCTTGGGTAGGTCAAATTCTCTAAGTCTCATTTCCCTTCTCTATTAAGTCAGTGGGGGGTGTGCAATCATCATCCTTACTTTATACAGTTGTGAAGATTCAAGAAGAAGATGGTGCACATGAAGCACTTAGAAAAGTGTCTGGCATGTTGTAAGGAGATAAGTCAGTCATTATTCTCAGAAACAAACTGAGTCAAACTTGAAGCAGTGGCACAATGTAAAGGGCGCATGAACTGCAACCTTATTATGTGTCAATTATTAGTGCTGTGACCTTGGGATGTGAGATTCAGTGACCTCATCCCAAAATTGGGGACAATAATAGTTGTTCTGTAAGATGGTTGCAAAAATGTAATGAGGTGACTCCTATGAAGAACTCCTGGATCTACGTTCCAGGGTCTTAGAAAGCAAATGCAATATTAGCTGTCCTCTGCGCTGCCTCCCACGGTCATGAGAAGAGCTAATGTGTATGAATACCTAGCATTGTGCCAGGTATGTGGCAAGTGTTCAAGAAGCTGTGGCTATTATTAAGTTTCATACTTGTCTCCATTCATTATCAACTCCCCAAATGGCAGTGCGCTACATGAGGGTCTGCTGGAGGGAAGGTTGAATCATTTTAGAAGCTTTGGTTCCTCCAGGTTTCACTTTGTAATGCTTGTCTTGCCTTTTATATTTTTAAACACTGCTTTACTACACTGGTTCCTGAAATATTAAGTATAGTTTATTATGTTAATCTTTCTCAGGCAGTGGCATAAAAATATTTTAAATCTTTATTTTAAAATTCTCACTAAGCATTCATTAAATGTTCTCAAGATGTTATATAATATGGAAAAAGTACATGTTCTTTCCAAAATTAGTCCTAAAGTACTCCCTGTGTCCAGAGCCAGGCTACGAGAATGGAGACAAACAGTGAAGAAGTGCTTCTGTTGTAAAGCTTACCACAGTTTTTGAATTTTGTGAAATACTTCTCAAATCACTTACAGCTAGATTATGAGGAGGGGGATCCCTACTCAATTTTTTAAAAGCTGAAAGTGGAAAATTACTTCTGAGTGATTAGGAAAAATTATCACAGAGGTGTGTACTGTTGGCATGGAGACCCATCTATAAGACAGGCGACAGTATTTCTCTTGGGAGATGGTAAAAACTTGAGAGAGGAGGCTTTATTTCTCACCTCCTAATATGTCCTTCCCAGTTTTCTGTTGTGAGAGAAAATGAGAAAGAGTCATACCTAACAGTTAGTGAAACAGTTATACACACACACACACACACAAGATATATAGATAATTCTATTAATTATATCAATTATATATAATTAATTA
>NW_005353967.1:7182667-7188267 GCF_000412655.1 Myotis brandtii | reverse complement strand
AGAGGAAGGGAGAGAGATAGAGAGTTAGAAACATCGACGAGAGAGAAACATCGATCAGCTGCCTCCTGCACACCCCCCACTGGGAACGTGCCCGCAACCAAGGCACATGCCCCCGACCGGAATCGAACCTGGGACCCTCCAGTCCACAGGCCGACGCTCCATCCACTGAGCCAAACCAGCTTTGGCAGGACTAAAGAATTTTTTTGAAAGTGCTTACAAATGTTAAAGATCAAAGAATATGTTATTTAAATTCTTCTAGAGTTTATGAAAAGAAAGTGAACTTTATTTTTATTGCATTTATTAGGGTGATATTGGCTAATAAAATTATATCATTTATATAAATCATAAAGTTATTATAATTCATTGTATGAACCACAACCAACTGCAACCAAGGTTTCAGGTGTACAATTCCATAATAGATCATCTGTATATTGTATTGTATGTTCACCACCCCAAGTCAAATCTCCTTCCATCACATTTATTTCCCCTTTACCCTCTTCTACCTCCCCACCCCCTTTTCCTCTGTTAACCACCATACTGTTGTCTGTGTCTATGAGTCTGTTTGTTTCTTGCTTAATCCCTTCATCTTTGTATCCAGCCCCCAAACCCCCTCCCCTCCCGTCCCCTCTGATAGCTGTCAGTCTGTTCTCTGTCTCTGAGTCTGTTTCTATTTTGTTTGTTAGTTTATTTTGTTTATTAGATTCCATAAATAAGTGAAATCATATGGTACTTGTCTTCTGTGACTGGCTTATTTCATTTAGCATAATACTCTCTAGGTCCAGCCATGCTGTAGCAAAGAGAAAATCAACTATAGAAATCATTGTACGAACCATAACCAACTGAAATAGGAAATTCCTCAACAAATTGTACTATTAAATAAAGAGATAAAATACTAAGTATAATGTTAGTAAATTGAATTCTGCATTTTCTTAAAAGAATCATGCTCTTGTCACATAAGGTTGATTCCATAAATATACATATGATTCATTGTGAGTGAATCTGCTCATAGAACCCATCATAGTAATAGACTAAAAGAGAAAACAATGGCAGATGGCAGATTGGCATCTGATATCCATTTAATACCCATCCATTCATTGTTTAGAAAATAAAAGGACACAAATGAAAAAGTAGCAGCAGAAGAATATAGTGTCTATCTCAATACTAAAAAGATTTTTAACTGTGATTTTTTCCTATTAAAATTACCCTAATTAGCCCGGCCAGCATGGCTCAGTGGTTGAACATCAACCTATGAACCAGGAGGTCAAGATTGGATTCCTGGTCAGGGTACATGCCCGGGTTGTGGGCTTGATCCTGGGTTGCAGGAGGAAGCTGGTCAATTATTCTCTCTCACCAACGATGTTTCTATCTCTTCCTCTCCCTTCCTCTCTGAAATCAATAAAAATATACTTTAAAAAATTTACCCTAATTACAAGCACTATCATGTAGTATTAAAATATTTTTATAATATTGTTTGGGAAATTCTAGTTAATACAGTTATTTGAAACATCCTATATAAAATGGAAAGTGACTATAACTTGGTATTTACATAGAAACAATGAAGGATTTACTTAAAAGATTATTAGAAATAATGCAGAGATTCAATAAAGTGCCCAAATACAATGCATAAAAGGAAATCATTAGCTATTCTATAGAAGAAGAATCAGTTAGAAATTATAGTTGAAAAATAATATACCTTTTAAATAGCACAAGATTCTAGTCACAAAAATATACTATACCTATGAAGAAGAGAAATAAGAAATCAGAAGTATTTTTTGTGAAGAAAATAATAAATCATAACTAAAGGAAAACTTAGAGAAATCATAATATCTCATACTAATTAAGCATGTAAGTGCTTCCCACCTGTTAATTTTATACAATCCAATGAAGTAGCTAGTGTTATTATCCCAATTTTACAAATTGGTATTTAGGATTTAGAGAAATTAAGTCACTTGTCCAAGATTTTAGAGCTGGTAAGAGCTGAAGCTAGGATTTGAATGTACACAGACTTTTTCTGGACTTCACTCTTATTCACTATGACATGGGGAAAACTATGTAAGATGCTATAAATGTTAGCTCTAGCCAATTTTTAATCTACACAATTTATGAAGTTACACTTAATACCAATGAGGTATTATTTTTATCTTGAAGAAATATTTCAAAAGTTCATCTAAAGGAATAAATACATGAGAAAGTTAATAAAACCTTGAAAAGAAGTATAATGGGACAGTGGTTCAAATGAACAAATAGAGATATCATTGAAAAGCCTATACATTCCACATAAGATATATGTGTATGTTTACACAAATACAGTCATACATGTAGAAATATACTTACCGAGGAATTAAAATAACAGTGTAGACAATGAGAAAAAGTTTACTTATGCAATAAATGGTGTGGAGGCAAGGGCTAATCATTTGGGAAAATAATATAAACTTAGATTATTTCCTTATGCTTTATGTAAAAATATATATTAAGAAAGGTTTGATTAAAATACAAATACTATTAATATAATACATAATTTTATTAATGTAGCAACTAAAAAGTAATTTAGTTAAAATTACTATAATAAAATGCAGGTGAATATTTATTTAATTTTCAAGTGTGGTGGTATTTCTAAGCATATCACCAGAGTTAGAAAACATGAAGAAAATGTTTGATAGATATGTGTACACTTAAAAAGTCAAATATTTCTGCACATCAGAAAACAGTAAATAAAATGTTTAAAGACAACAAACCAGGGAACCTATTTCCAATAGTGCTAAAGGGACATTAACTTTAATACATTTAAAAATCCTTAGAAATCAGGCCTAGCTAAGTGGCTCAGTTGATTAGAGTGTCGTCCTGAACACCAAAAAGGTTGCAGGTTGATTTCCCAGTCAGGGCACATACCTAAGTTGCTGGTTTGATCCCCAGTCCAGGGGCATATGGGAGGCAACCTCTCTCTCTCTCTCTCTCTCTCTCTCTCTCTCTCTCTCTTTCTCTCTCTCTCTCTAATCAATAAAAGCATATCCTCATGTGAGGATTAAAAAAAAATCCTTAGAAATCAGGTCAACAAAAAAGATAACCATTCTTATAAAAAAATCAACACAAATAAATTCATAAGAAAAGAAACACAATTTTCCAGTAACAAGAATAAAAGTCCAAACTTAAAATGCAAATTAAAGGGCCAACATTTTCTCTAATCAAAGTGTTAAACATTTAAAAAACAAAGATAATATCAAATATTGATTCAATTTGGAACATTCTTACTCACTAGCAGTGAAAGTAAAAATTTAAATAGCCTTTCTAGAAAGCAATTCAATAATAATTATCAAAAGCCTTTAAAAAATACTCTATGAACCAGCAATTCTTTTCTAATAGTTTATCTTAAGGAAGTAATTAAGAATGTATGAAAATAGTTTGCTACATCATTGTGTATTATAGTGGAAAACTCAAAATGAGCCAACTATCCAGCAATAGGGATTAGTTTAATCTATCAAGGTACATGCATATGATGGACTATTATTGTACAAGGGTAATTTTTAACATGGTAGATAGTCATGGTATATGAAATTAAAAATATATAGACAATCCAAAAAAATAAGAAATGTATATACATACACACACACAGTAAATCATAGGAAAACATATGGGGGGATATTGCAAAATACCAAGTGTTGCTATGGCTCAAGGTATTATAGGTATTATAGTTCATTTTTATATTCCTCGTGAAGTAACCTCTCTGAGATTTAGTATCTTCATCTGTGAAATAAATGAGTCATACTAGATTAATCCTAAAGTCTCAGCAAAAGTATCCTATAATTCTAAGAGCAATGATAGCTAATAACCTTGAGAAAATGGTTAATTTGCTTCTTCAATTGAACTTTGGAGTTAATAGAATAAAACCATTTTTATCCTGACTCATCCCTTGTTTTACTTAAAATTCAAATCCTGATGTTTGTTTCTAAGTTGTGAACATATTTTGCACATTTTTTTTTTACAAATGCCTTTTTTTGGCATGGAGTGGAGTGAAGTGGATAAAGAGTTACATTTAAGTTAGGTAGTTTCCCTGTAGAATCCTTAGGAACCCAAAGAAATCGTGTTAATATGTTATATACATTTTAGAGTTTTATCTACCATCTGGAAAAATAAAAAACATTCTGGTTTATGGAAAGTTTCTTTAATCAAAATTCATTTTGAGAAACTATAAGAGATGCAATATTTAAAAGTTCTTTTGCTAGATGGAGATTTGCATGTGCTGTACAGACTGGTGGAAAATACTTCTGCTTTTGCTATCTAATTAATATTACTCTTCTCTTATTTATAACTAATAATGAAATTACCCAGACAATGATAAGGAATAATATTTCAAGCGGTTATTCAGTAACTTGTTGTGATGGTGAAATAAAAATGTACTCAGTTTTAATTTGCTGTTAAATACTCGGCATTTCACAGAGGTTGTTTGGACGCCATAGACAATGGTAGCAAAAGTGGCTTTCTAAAACTACTTTGCTTAATCCAGGTTGCCAAGTGGTAAGCCTGGAAGACGTCATGAACTTCCAAGAGGGAACATATCTTATTTGCCTTACACCACTAGAGGATTGGGTCAATTATTGCTATTTGTTTAATGTTGTGTTGACATAGTGCCTTTGCCCTGAGGAGCTCCAGGTGCTTTATAAAATTAGTCAGCAATTCACATCACAGCCTTTATGCCTGAGAGTACACAATGAAAATTACAATGATTCATGGGACCTACAGCCAACCCTAACCCATGTTTCTGTTTGCCCAGTGAAACAAAACAAATATGCCAGCTCCCTCAGAGAACTAGCAGCAAAAGGTTCCAGTGAGGCATCGATGGGAGTTTCTCCCTTGTGTAAATAGGTAAACTCCTCTAAGAACATGTTCCATCCACCTTACTGAGTTGAGCCTTACTTTACTTTGTGTCAAGAACTCTTTTTAGGTCTTTGCTAGAATATCATTTTCTCAATATGACCTTTCCTGACCATCTAACAAAAAAACAAAACAAAACCTATTATCAAGCTCAGATATTCTTTGTCCACTTGCCTGAATTCTTTTCTCTGTAGCACATGTAGCTTACAACGTATTTACATGGTATATCTATTTATTCAATGTCAACTCCCTCCTACCAGATGGTAAATTTTATGGAAGTAGACTATCTGTCTGTTTTGTTCAATTATGAATCTTCCGTGGGTGCCTGGTACATAATAGATGCACAGTAGGCATTTGTTGAATGAACTGGTGAGTGAATAAATGAATGAATTTTCATCAATGGTGCAAAAAGAAACAATTGGATTCTCTTATTGTCAATCAAATACAAAGGCAGCAAAGAGAGGGGTAGGTAACAAGAGTGGACTTGCATTACATCAAGATTTCTATTGCATTCCTTAACATTGAAAAGATCCATGTGGTAATATAGTGTATTAGTCAGAGCTTTCTCCTCCATTAGTTGCCAAATTTAAACTGATTTAAACAAACAGAAAGCCAATTTATGGGATCTTGAAACTGGGAACTGGGAAATCCAAAGAGTGCAGCTGGTTTTCATGGGTGCAAGATCTACTCCAGGCGCTCCTGAGATGTAATAGAGGCATTAGCCTCTGTCT
>NW_005353967.1:7138313-7182565 GCF_000412655.1 Myotis brandtii | reverse complement strand
CACCACCCACTGACCCCCATCCCCCGCATTGCTGTCCTTCTCTGGCTTTTCCTGTGTGGTGGTAATGACAGCTCAGACGGCACCAGGAATAATTCTGCATGTATTAATTCAGTGGCAAGAGAGCATATATTTCCCAATGGTTCCAATGGAGACTCAGGGCTGATTTGAAATGGGTAGATTTGGATTAAATGCCAGCCTTGAATCAGCCATGTGACTGACCAGGCCTTTGTGCATCCCAGCAGTGGAAGTCAGTCCTGTTATCAGAATAAAAAAGGACGTATGCCTAACAAGTATGCAGAGATGTACTGTGACCAGAAAAATAAGTCATATTTAAATAATTTCTCATTACAATGAGGCAGAATTTCTAAATATTTAAAGTTCATGTTCTACTTTCTTATATCGGATGGTTATATATTTAACAGCCTAATTATGCAAGTGATATTTTGAAAAGGAACAATGAATTTTTGCTTTGTTTTCAGTGGCAGCTCCTTTCTACTGGTCTGCCTACTCGATAAATGTGATATTATTCCCAACTCACTGAAAAGGGGACAAACATGTTTTTTAAAAAAGCTAAATAATTACTTATTTTCTTCTTATATAACTTAATAATTCTTACTATCTAATTCTGCTTTATAAATCACATGTAGGCAATGTGTTAAATTCTAATTCACTTCTATATTTTTAAAGAGACTACTCAGTATACTAAAAGAAAAAAAAGATAATATACTAAAAATTCTAAAATTATCTGTTCCAAATATTGAAATCTGTGTTGTGTATATGCTACTACTTCTCTTTGCTATAAAAATAAAATCAAAGAAGGTCATGGGTAAATGTAACTCACAGTTAATACTAAAACTTCATTTCAGCCATTACTTCTTTTCTGTTTCCATAACAAGAGATTAACAAAGATTTCAAAACTAAAGGCATTTGCTATCCACTCTTCATCATTTCTTCTTTATCCGGTGTATAGACTAGTTAGAGCTGGAGGAAGAATGAGCTGATGTAATAAGTTGATATCCTATTAATGGATGAACATAGAATTAACTTATAGGCAGAGCTATCAGGGAATCAAAATATGGCCTGGTTGGCATGAAAACAGTGGCCACGTAGAGCAATATTGTTAATTGTGTTTTACCATGTGAGAAAGGCATTCCTAATAATAGCTTTGATGCCAGTCTTTTTACTAACTGAGTACTCACTTACTGTAGCTTACTAATTCAGTACTAACTCAGCAGTTTGGCAGGAATATATTCCAAAGTAGCCACCTAGATTCAGGGATTACTCAATTGAACCAGCTAACTCCATATTAAAGAAAAGAAACTTTGGCCCGGCCGCCATGGCTCACTGGTTGAGTGTCAAGTTATGAACCAGGAGGTCACAGTTCGATTCAGGTCAGGGAACATCCCTTGGTTGCAGGCTTGATCCCCAGTGTGGGGTGTGCAGGAGGCAGCCAATAAATGATTCTCTCTCATCATTAATCTCTCTCTCTCTCTCTCTCTCTCTCTCTCTCTCTCTCTTCCTCTCTGAAATATATTAAAATATATTTTTTTAAAAAAGAAACTTTGTGGGTAAGCATTTCTAAATTACTGTTTTTATGAAGGCACTGTGTTCTAGTAGTTCATCTTTCTTCATTCCTCTGAGATTGGGATTACTTCTAAATTGTTGCTTTCCAGGTGAAATATCTGAGATAGGGGAAAAGAAGCTCCCTAGGAAATTCTTTTCTTTCATGGCCCACTTGAATTGGATTTTTGATTGATATCCATTGATACCCTATCCATATTTAATCAATATGGTAAGATTTTCTTTTCCATATTATAAGAATTCTCAATGTTTTTTGAGGGGTTGGTTTTTGTGGTATGAAAGAAGAAATGAAATGCATACAAGATTACTGTGTCCTTAGCATACCAACAAACAATACTGCCATAGCAAACTTACAAAGATTAAAAATAGCCATACTGTGACTTCTGTGGTCCCTATGTACATTTTAGGACCATAGTATGGAGAAGCTAAGCTGTCCTGTCATAGCTAAAATGGTTACATTTTAAGTCTCACAACTCTTGTCTGCCTGTTGTCCATCTTTTTAGTTTACACAGGTTTTAATTAGTAACATTAGTTGCTACAAATGGGATGGGAGGAAGGGAGCCAGGGTTTGGAATGGGAGCTGGAATAAGTGGGTATTAGGGCTACAGCAGCAAAAGCTACATGAGAAAATCCTTCTCAGGTTTTGTGCCTGCCGCTTTTTTTCTAGAGATTTTAAAGTTATTTTACTAAGTTTGTCACAATCTTTGTTTTTCAAAAGTTTTTGTTTTTATATGCTGATGCTGTGAAAGGAAATGCCATCATGATTCTATTTACTTTGTGAATTTGTACAGTAAAGAAAACCAGAACTTTTCATCCAGAGAGCACTTAGGGTTTTACTCAATATTGTCTTTCGAAATAAAATTGATGTTGGAATATTTTTTCCTGTAATCCAGGTGAAATGCTAACATATTATTTAACAATATAAATACTCACTCATATGTTTAATAAAAAAAATAAAACAGTCCTTCCATTGAGCCTGACTTTTACCTGAGTCTTAGTTCCCAGTTATCTATAGTTTTGGGAAACAGAGCTAACTTGGGTGCATGAATTCTGTTAAGAAGTATTTTTTGAGACTGTCTTGGTCATGAACTATCTAGAATGAAACTGGATAAACTAATCTCAAGACCCATTTTTCTGCCAAACATCACTAATAAATTCTAACATTTATGACTTGGTAGGTGTTGGAATCAGACCATGCTGGGTTGAAAACTCAGTGCTGTTGCTGTGTGGCTTACGTTTATCCCTGGCGTTTCTCTCACCCAAGGCACTGTTTCAGGCACTGAGGATACAAAGATACATAACATGTAGTCCCCACCCTCCAGGAAATCACAATTTAAAAGGAAGACAGGCAGATGAAAAGCTTATGAAGAGAATGATGGGAAATGTAGGGACAAAACGAGGGTATATGAGAATCTCTTAAACTAGGTGATTCACCAAATAAACCGTCTTGGAGAAAGTGTCTCTTTATCATTGAGCTTCTTTTGCTCTACATGTAATTGGATATTAACCTCAGAAGGCTGTTGGGTTTAAAGACAAAAATGTGTAAAAGTCATCAGCATCGAGCCTGGGACATGCTTTTTGCAGAGTAGGTTCCAATTCTGCCAGTCCTTTTTTCTCATAAAGAACACGTCAAAGGAAGAGATGAAAGAAATAGTGAATCACAAATTCAGAAATCAATCCCTGAATGGAATGGAGGAGGGGCATGTGAAATATATATTATATATATATAGAGAGAGAGAGAGAGAGAGAGAGAATATGCAAATTAGCTGGGACGCCATAACGGTCACGACCAGCTCAGGAGGAGGTTGCGTGTGCAGATGGGCGGGAGGGGACTGCTTGCGCTGTGAGGTGAGCTGGCCTAAGCTGTTAGTAGGACATCCACTGAGGGCTCCTGGACTGTGAGAGGGGGCAGAATTTCGTGCACTGGGCCTCTAGTGTTTTAATAAGAGAGTCTGTTAACACATTCATTTGTATCATTTAATCCCAGTATAGAAGTATCTATTCTGGGATTATAAAAACAAAGTCTTAAACATTAATGATTAGAATTTTCTGTTTCTATTATTCATACACTTGGTTATGATGTAGACAGTGCTAGCTCCTTCTTGTTGAAGGAGTCAGTTTGTTGAAAGAAGTACACTAATGCTTGGGAAGCATGGTCATGTGATACTCATACCTAGAAGTTGTGCCTATAATCTGTCTGTAAATGGCTGACTTGGAAAGGAGTTACACCCAGGGCACCCATTGACGCTATCTATGGCATTGGAAAAAGAACTTGTTAATTCAGCTTCCTAACAGCTCACCTCCCCCAGTACTCACTGTGCAGATAGCTTTCAGTTAATAGCCTAGGATCTCCCAGGCTCCCAGCCGTAATGGAACAGGGTGCCATGTGGCTGTGGGACTCTCTCTGTTGCTCTGTAACTAATAGCGATGGGTTTCTTGTTTTGCCCTTTTCTTTCTGTGTTGCCAGAAGCAAAGACTGTTTCTCATCAGGCTCACATGGCTAGATTAGGTTTCTCTCTCCTGCTGACAGCTGTAAAGAGTCAAATCCTATGATCATTGTCCCCTGAGTCCTTCTCTAAAACCCATGTTCGAATGGGAGTGCTCATTACCAGACGTGGTGAGGAGTCACTGTCCCTGCACTTCTCCATACAGGCCTCCTTTCTGTCCACACTGGACACCAAACAGTTCTGCCTAAATCCAAAGCCACCGTGGCCTTTGGCAGGCATGTCACTTTTGCCCTCTGACGTGGGTATAACCAGCGTCAACTGGGTAATTCAATCCTTGAGTTCCTTCTTCAATGAATGAGAGCGTCCCAGAATTGGCTGCCAATTGCCTCTTCCTTGTGCCCAGTTTTCTTCGGTGCCGGCTGCTGGATGGTGACCATCCATTTCCGCACCTCCCCTCCTGGCACTCACAGGATTTATGGTCTGCATGTTCCAGTTGTAGAGCTGGCCTGTGGCATTTTGCTGCCGCGGGCCTGTGGATGTTTAGAATTGTGTGTTTATATTTCCAGGGCTACAGTTTGAAAATTGAGGGAGCAAACAGATAGCAAAGAATTCACAGGTCAAACTACAGCTGCTTCCCCATTCCGGGGGCTTATTTATGTCTAGATTCCTAGGTAGACTCCTCTTTTCCTGAAACTTCATTTCTTTGGTTAGAAGATGCTTTCAAGTAGGTTTTTCTGTAAGAAGTCCCCATAGAAGAGGTGTTTACATGAAATGATGGGTAAGCAAAGTTTGCCTGACACATGGGAACCTCAGGAACTTTCCCATAATGAAAAGGTCTGGCTTGTGGGTGGGCGCTCTTCCATCCAGACAGACGGGAATGTGCCTAGGCAGCCAGGAGACACATGGACTTGTGACCACCGGGACAGGCACCTCACTAGAAAAGTCCCAGCAGCTGGGCCTGTTCATCGCTTCTGAATGTACTAGCAGGCATTTGACTTTTTATAACCTATTCTGGATTCTTTTATATAATTGTAGTCATCATTCCCCGCCGCCTCAAGAATGTCCTCATATGGGCTCCCTTCGTAAAACCTTTTTTGCCTACCGCCCTTTAACCACGTCACCTGAATATGTTTATGGATTTCACGAATCAGTGAAAGACATTAACATACCCTTGATGAGGCCGTTTCTATCCATTTTGGTTCCTCCCTTCTAACAAGTTGTTTATTCAAACAAGTATTTGAACCTAAATGGATCAAGTTGAACAGTTAGCATGAACTCTGTATCCATAACCAGTCACCAAAATAGGTTCATAAAACTCATCATAAGCGCCTGCTGCTCTCCCTCCTCCAACTTTGGATGGATTAATTCACTGCATCACAGCCAGCGCCTGAGCACAGAATAATTTATTTTTGTGTCACTTCATGACGAAAGCCCAGCTGGCATTAGCTCAAGGTATGCAGCTGGCTATTAATTGAAGAAAACTCCTCTGTCACTCCTCAGTCAGACACGATGTGACTCAGCAGATTCTTTTCATTCTCGTCACTTCTATTAAACCAGAAGAACAAACGTAAATAACCCTCACGTGGCCCTGCTTGTCATGGACCGTGCGTTAGCTGGCAGCATGCAGACTGATGGCTTAATGAGAACTCTGGGCTGCTCTTCTCAATCGATTTTTATTTCTAGAAGAGGTTGGGACATTTTCTGGGGCTTAAGTTTGCCCAATAGAAGAAAATATTATGGCCTGCCTTTGTTCTTACATGCTGCATAACTAATTTTCAAATCAATTTGAATAAAATTTCAAATTACAGCACTTGTGGGGCACGCTGGTCTTCTGGGGGTTGATGCTCTATTTTTCTATCATACTTGACTGTGCTTGTATTTTGAACAGAACCTCAAGAGAGATTTGTTCTGGATTTTTAAGATACATAAATATGTAATACATAGCACATGGTGTGCCAAAATTTTCAATGAGTGAATTTTATTTATAATTCTTAAAAATACGAGACTCCTTGGCCTGAAGGGATGACATAGTATGTTAAAAATCATGGAACTTTTCAATGAAATAAAATTCTGCATAGAAATGACAGGAGTGCTAAAATAGTACATCAGTTTGATCCTTGCTGGGTAAGAGAATTCACCAACTAGATTTTTCTGTAAAAATGTTTCAGCACCTAGGACCTCTTCTATGCCCTTCCTCTACCCCAATTTCTGTCCTCTAGTGCAAATGCTTATTGAGGGCCAATAATAGTCAATAGTAACTAATGACTAATTATTTTTGTGTCCTGAGCCCTGAAAATGAACTTAAGACAGCAAAATTGTACCTTGCCAGGATTTACGGGGTGGATGAGAGGTTCAATGGGATTTTAGCAACAGGGACTGGGAAAGAAATTAGAACCAGACAGAAAGAAAACTAGAACATGGATGCTAGATGAGACCTGGGACAACTGGCTTGTCCCTAGAGGGCCAGGCTTGTGACTCATTAGAGGAACAGTATCAAAAGGGAATAAGAGAGCTTGGCTTGGATTAGACTGTCTTGGGTTACAGGAGATCCAAAGGTAGAAGGGACAATAAATCACTGTGATACAAGGCTATCCTAATTTGAATGTCTGATATGAGGTCTAGTGTCCGTGAGGTAGACCTCAGGGGTTGGGTAATCTGGGAAGAAGAGCAGATGGTGCAGGAGCCAGCGGTCATGTTGACCTGGAGATAGATACAGATCAAGAGATGCATAAACCAGTTGCAGCTGAAGTTCTTGTCATGGACCCCTCCCTGGCAGGGGTCATTTCCTGAACTCACACAGGCTGAGGCTGCAGTGAATAGATTTAGCGGACAGGGCTGTGAAGACCTATAAATTGATATAAGTGCAAAATGGAGAAGAAGCTTTGAGGAAACCATTGGTGTTAAAAAGAAATGGCAATCATATTTGCCTACCTAATTATGATATGCCCTTCTTATACAATTCTGAGAAAGTATTTAGCCAAAACTGTATCACCTATATTAAGAAGGATGTCTCCTGGGGAATTCCTTTACACTTATAAACAGGCAATTTAATTGAAAAATGTTTTACTAATCTGGGCACTGTCTGAGAATAAAACGAGGGATTTAAGTCCTGAAATGTAAATGTATATTTATTTTGAACATTTGCCAGACATCTAGGGATGGATGTATTTGTAGACTGGGTGTTAGAAGAGGTTATGTATGAAAAAGACAGCTTCTGATTAACTTCCTTCATTTGTAGAAGCAATCTCTATTTTGATATTATTTAGTTTATGAACTTTAGTGTCATGTTACACTTTTAAAATTTAATCATCTACAATAGTTGTAGTGAGAGCCAATCAGGCAATAAATATTATATATTGAGTGCTTTCTATTTTGGGACACTTTTAAGTTGCAGGGATAAAGCAGAGAGCAAGTCAGTCTCCACTCTCTAAAAAAACCTTTGTAACAGAGGGAACTTAAGTAGCACCTTGTAATGGTTACAGCTCAGTGTGCCTCGTTTCTTCTGAAGCCGCTACTAAGGGCATCACTTTTTCAAAATTCTGATACCCTTTACTTGACTCAGCTCATGCCAAAACTGATGAGAAGCAGAACTTCCTAAGACATTTATTCTTTTTAAGAAGACTGAAATAGCAAGTCTACAAGACAAAAATAAACCCTCCTACCAAGCCCAGCTCCAGACACAGTTTTTCAACTTGCTCTCCTCAGCACAGTAATGCTACAGAGAAACACAGAAATGACGGAAAGCCTTTGGAGCAGGGAGAGTCCACAAGCGCCACTTTGTGGGTGGACTTCATGATTAGTTCTGCACTGTTTGAAGAAGATCACTTAAGATTGGTCCTGTATGTTAAGGCAGTAAATGGTTTAAATGGGGGAGGATGGGACAAGGTTCAAAATCTCCCCCTTTGTGGTTCTGAGAATTCAGAATGAGCTGCCACTATTTGGAGAGCAAGAGCAGAGAAGGAACTAGAATTTGGAGTGAGCTTATGTGTGGGCCCTCATTGTTCCAGGGTTTGCAAAGGGCTATAGTATCATCATATTAAACAAATGACTCTTACTCCTTGTATCAGCTTAATTGCCAGCTTGGCTCCTGAATAAAGAAGCAAAACATATTTGCTGTTGAAGGTAAAACCTCCTTAGAGCAATATTCAGGTTGTTTTTTACATTTAAATTTTTAAACTTACATAAAGATATCTTTGTTTTTCCTTTTTAAGAAAATGGCGTACTCTTGTGCTGTTATATTTCAGCACTGAGTACATACTTCATGTATTTAGGCAGCAAAACTGCATTAGATACTGATGACCAAAAATAAAAAGGGAGATAGAGTGGAATAGTACATGTCAAAATGTCATGATATTAACTACATAAACAGAGATAAAGTGCGCTTCTCTACTATAAGCTTGAATTTTACAGAGCCCTCCAGGAGATTCTGATGTGTGCTAAAATCTGAGAACCAATACTGCAAAGAATACCACATAGCAAATGTAGAATTACTAAACTTTTAAAATGAATTATGACAGTATTTAGAAATTTGGAGAAGAGTATATAAATCCATAGTTTTCATTTTTTAAAAGCAGAATTTTATGCTTGGAAATATGGATTAGAATTTCTATCACCTAGTTTTAGGTTTTCTTTTTTTTAATTAAGAGGTAAGCAGAGAGGTACAATGAGCTATTTATGTAATTGTGTAGGAATAATGGAGTTTGTTCTAGTAGAAAAGGCTATCTCATAAAAAAAAACTTCACTAATATTCTGTCTAGACACATATTCTTTTTTGAGGCAGGAAACACAAAAGAAAATTGGCTGCTTCATCAAGTTCAAGGAAATGGTGTTTTAATTCTGTAGAGAAGTAATTTCATTTTCTTGGAGAAATGGGTAGACCGATATTAGTAATTTAATTTTCTTAAAGATGATGGTTGCTACAGTTCTTACCAAGGCTGAAAGAAGTAGAGTCAAATAAATTTAAACTTAGCTAGTGATTGGATTTTAGGGGGATGTTAGGGGGGAGAAGGTGGTGAAACTGTATAGCAGGGAAGTAACTTTGTTTTAGCCGACAGCTAATTATCATGTACTATTTCCTGCAGTACTTTGACCAGATCGCTCAGGGCATCAACAGAAATATGAACTCTATGGCCTTTGTACATAATTCCATTTGGATTCACTCATTTAACCAATATATGTGGAATACTTACCATAGACTTCTCACTATAATGCACCTGGCTTGGACAAATGAGTAAAAAGATTACAACCATGGTTCTTGTGAAGCCAGAGGTCCAATGGTAAAGCTAGATGATTAAACAGGCAATTGCAATGAAGTGTAGTAAATTTCAGGATGAGGCAGAGTCTAGGATGCTATGAGAGCAGCTCTTCTGGATTTGAGGGCATGGGATCGTCCAGAAGGGTTCATGGAAGAGGTACTAGAACTTACAGGCTGAGTAGAAATTATCCAGATGACACAAGGGCAGACTGAGAAGAGCATATGCCAAGTTAAAAGGCACTGAGTTCTTGGCTCCATCTGGTGGAGCTTGGGGGGCAAAGGCTCTGGAGAGAGAGGGGAGTTGAAGCTGGAGAAGAATGCAGGGAACAGAAAACAAAGGTAGGGGGGGGGGTGCTTGCTAGCCATGCTAAGGATTCTAGACTTTATTCCAATGAAGTGGAAAGCCTTTGAGGTTGTAGGCTTTGGCTGCATTTTAGAGACTGGACTGGGGAAGCATAATGCTGGAGAAAGGGAGACCAGTAGAGACACCATTGTCCTAGTTCAGACAAGCACTCAGAGCTTGGACCCGTGGCAAGTGGGAATGAAGAAAAGTGAAAAGATTTAGAAAATAGCTATTTAGGAAGTAAATTCAATGGTGTTTCATTAGGTGTGGAAGAGAGAGAGAGAGAGAGAGAGAGAGAGAGAGAGAGAGAGATTTAAAAACGATGGGCCATTCATTGCGCTAGGGGCACAGGAAGGGTAGCAGGGTTTTAGGATGAAAGGATTGATACATTCTCTTTGGGCATGCTGAGTCTTAGAATTCTGTGGTTGTCCAAGTAGAAATGATGAATAAACTGGTGGAAATGCAATATAGGCCTGTAGTGCAAATGATCTGGACTCTTCTAGCCTACTCTGGCCCCACTAATGCTTTCAGCATGTTTCAGAAACTAGAGCCAAGGAACTGTCACTCTCACTCCAGTCCTTGATTAACCTCATAGTGCCTGGGCAACACTCTTGATGCCAGTTGTGTTACGTGAATTTTAGAGCCATGGGATGTTCCTACAGGAAATCCTAGAAAGCATTTTGATTTGCTCAATGAAACATACCTACCACTAACCACACATATTAACTTTTGATTGGTATTTTATTTCAACAAGAGAAAATATGAGAGAATTGGAATGGTTTAACCCAAATTTAAATAGTCTTATCCTCATTTACATCATGTATAATTTCCCTGTAACTGTAAAATATAAATACATTTACTGTGGATTTGTTGTTCGGTGACAGCAACACTAAAAAACAAATAGGTGAATATAATAGCTAAAGGGTAACATTTTAAAAATTTTATAATGAAATTATAGAAGTGTTCTCCAAATAAAATATTTAAATTAGAATGTTAGAAGCTTTCTTTTGTCATGTCAAAAAAAGAAGTTGAGGGTACCCTATCTACTAAATAATTGCATGAACAGGTAATGGTTGCCAAAACCTAAATACAAATTTCATAGAAATTATAAACTTCTCTGTAACTTTTCCCCAAAGTTCTCTCCATAATTATTTAACTTTTAAATTTATTTTATCTTTGAGAAACCAAAAGTTGTCAGAAAAATTAATACTTAAACATAAATTTCAACTAGCCTTTAGGAATAATAAGAGCAGGCATTATCATCAACAACATTGAGAATGATGAAAATCCCATTAATGTTTGCGCGGTACCCATTACCAAGTTAGCAAAGTTAGGAGGCATGTATATTTCTGATGATGCATTCTTCTTAAACACATGCATTACTTTGGTCTGTTAAGTGGACAATTAAACCTTCTGTGATGTACTACATGTAAACTCTTTTTAATAATTAGGAGCCTTCTATTTGAAATTTGAAATTCCTGCTTATACATAATACAGATGAAAGCTGGATAGGTTAGGGGCTCGTCAAAACTGTTAAATCTTGTCTTTTGTCTTCTCATTTTCTTGTCCTGAAATATTTGTCCTAATCAGGTCATCAGAAAACTTATTCTTTCTAATAAATGCTTTATTCTAGCCAATACAGTGTTAATCCTCATATCCTACCAGAACTTTGTCTTAGCCATTCAGTAAAATATGTACCATGTATATTTGAGTACATATACACATATACATGACACATATTTAACTATACAATAAACTATGTTATATTTCCTGTAAATTTAGAATAAGCCTGTTTAAATTTGGGGTGGATGTTTCTTTATTGTGCTTACCAAATGGTTCATATACCAACTATATATTGGACTTTAATATATGTAGCAGTATTATACTTAGAGCTGAAGTCTTACTTCACTTGGAATATCCCAAATTAGATTAGCTACTTACAAAGAATACATATCTATGTTTTTCCATAATGCCATTCACTACAGTAGGTATGCAATAAACCTTATATTAAAGAGACAAGAAAGTTTGTTTTAAAAAGCGTGCAATACTAATTTGAATAAAGACCTTAGAAATGTGCCCTAAAAGATGAAATCTAAGAGACTGAAAAGTGGGGGAGGAGGGAGGAGTAAAATATTATAAATGCGCAGAGCTATGAAATCTTAATTGGGCCTAAGCCTAGATAGTACAACATTCATGTTGAAAAACTTTAGAAGTAGGTAAAGCTACCCTTTGAAATCACATATTACAAATAGAATTTTATCTGTATATAATATACTACTCTACATTTGTGTATTCAGAATGATCATTTATTTTCATGATGGATTCTTTTGTCTTGTATCCTTATTATTTAAAAATATAATGCACTAAGCCCTTTACTTTTATTTATCCTCTTTATATATATTTTTTTTCTTTTGAACATTTCTTTCCAACATCAACATTTTTTATTCTTTTTCTCTATTGCTCCCTTCTTCTCAAAATCGTTAAAATTATTTGTTACAATTATTAACATCAGTGCCCTAAAGAAATATTTTCATTCTTTGTTTCCAGCATTTTAATTATTTTAGAGCATTGCAGTTGCATCTCTGCCCAGATGTTGCTGCTGCTGTTTCAGTCACTGTTCTTTAAGGCTTGGAGATCAACTTGTTAGCACAACTCAGTCCCAATGTGTTAGTATAACATATCAGCACCACCTGTGCTGGTGGTGTTCAGGCATTCACAGAACCTTCACTGAGTAGTTAGTATGCACAAGGCAAAGACAACTTAGGCATTTTAGCATTTATAGAATCTGCCACTTATAAGATTTTATGAGGAAAAGTTAAAGCCTCCCAAATGCATGTTGAAATCCAGTTTGCATTTATAGCTCTCTAATGCCTTTTCTAAAAGCCTCTCATCTTATGTCAATAAAAAGGATGTATTTATTGTAAGTTGTGAAAGATGAGGTTTACAAAATATTTATAGCCTACACATTAAAGATAAAAGTGAAGAAATTATGGTACTTTGTTGTATTTTCCCTGTGATTTATGCAAAAGTTATAGGAAACTTTTGAAACACTGGTGCTCATAATACATATCAGCTCAATGTACCTTCACACGCATATTATCTCATTTGTTTTTACATCATTCCCTAGGAAGCAAGTATATGACCCTTGGTTTCATTAGCATCACAGCTTATTATTATGCAAATCAACAGAATGAAAATTTAAAGCTACACTATCCAATTGGAAACAGCTTCACTTATAAATTCAAGCAGTAGTTATCCCCCACCTAAATCACTTGGGGAACTTATAAAAATTTCATGCCCAGGACAGACCTCCAGAGCAATGACAGCAGAATTTCTAGGGACAGGGCACAAAGAACGGTATATTCAATGTCCCCAGTAAGTCCAATGCTTTAAAGGCTCACCAGCATCCACTCACAGAACTGCTGGTTAAGAAATGTGTCCACCACACCTACTCTTATTTCCCAGTGATGCTACTTTCCATCTCTTCCTGTCATTTTGAAAATGATCATCTCAACCAGCTGGGTACATGCGAGGCATGCCCCCCTTCCAATCCAAGCATAAACGCCGTATTTATCCTTCAACAGTTTCTGTGGATAATTAATGCAAAATAAGCATCACACCCCATGTTAAGAAATACTTAATAAGTTCAGGATTCCTGCTTGTCACTCCACCTCAGCCATCACATTTAAACACAACTCTAATGTCTCTCCAGTTCTTGTCTTCGTCACCACCACCCCTGCTTTGGCCCAGCCTTTTTTTTTTTTTAATTGCTCACTTTATTTATTTATTTATTTGTTTGTTTATTTATTTATTTATTATAAATAGTAATACATACGTCTCCCTTTTCCCCCTTTGACCTCCCACCCGGCCTCCCCTACCCCCCGGCACATGCCCTCACCCCCCAGTGTCCGGCCATTGGTTATCCTTATATGCATGCATACAAGTCCTTAGGTTGATGTCTTACCCCTCCCCACAAGCCCTCCCCTGCCTTCCCGCTGTAGTTTGACAGTCTGTTCGGTGCTTCTTTGTCTCTGTATCTATTTCTGTTCTTCAGTTTATGATGTTCATTATATTCCACAAATGAGTGAGATCATGTGATATTTATCTTTCTCTGACTGGCTTATTTCGCTTAGCATAATGCTCTCCAGTTCCATCCTTTTGCCAAGTTAGAAATTGCCAGAATTTTCTCACAATAGTCTCTGTGAGATTCAGTTCAGAGCTCACGCTTTTGCCAGAGCACATCCTCCTAACAAGAGATTGGGTTATGTAAAGCCAAAGCCCAGAAACTCTTCCTGGCTCTCCACTACCTGCAAATAAACCCAAACCCTTAACACAGGACATCCTGTGTGGTGCAACTCTATTGTGTGCAGGTTCACCCACGAGGCCCCGTCAGGATGGGGTGCTCTTGTGCACACACAATTTCTCTTGTGGAAAAACTCAACCCTATTCCATACTCTGGAAACGTACTATCCAGACCCAGTTCCACAGTAACTTTTCCAGGACGCTCTCCTTGGTTCTCGAGGAAGAACCATCTGCTGTGTTCTCTGGGCGCTCTTAGCACTGTGGCTTCACCTTTATGGCAGCAATTATGTAGGTAAAATAGTACCTCCAGTTACTAAAATAAAACAATCTATGTGCTTTGTGATTATTTAACTCACAGAAGAAAATACCCATATATTTCAAGATTCTTGAGGTTTTAAAATATAGTTGCATATAAAAGAATTCTGTTTGTTTGGTTTTACTTTTTTTAGGTTTCCACTCCTAGGCTCTTTGATCCTTGTTGAGAGAGGGAATTAATCTCTGAAAAATGTATCTAAATTATGAGAGAATTCCAATAAAATATGCCAGCTTTCTGTTAATATCTGAAAAGTATTTAATGTAATAAATAATGTTTATTTTTGCATGAGTTATTTCTATAAACTGACAAAGAATAAGTGAGAATTTTGGTTTGGGTTGCGGGGGAGGTTCTATCATGTTTTCAAAATAATCTGCCTACATAATATTTAGATATGAGTTAGCTAAGCAATTTTCACATATTTTAATCTTCACCCAAGGATATGTTTTTATTGATTTTAAAGGAGAAGAGAGAGAGAGAGAGAGAGAGAGAGAGAGAGAGAGATCAGTCAGTTGCATCCCATGTGCACCCTGATTGGGGATTGAACTCACAACCTACATATGTGCCCTGACCAGGAATCAAACCCAGAACTGTTGGTGTACAGGAAGATGCTCCAACTGACTGAACCACCTGGCCAGGGCCCAATTTTCATCTTTTAACGAAGAAAATAAAAGGGCATTCACCATGACATTAGCCAAGGGATTTTAAACCTTAGTAAGCACCAGGATACCTGGAGGGGCTGGTTACGCCCACATTACTGGGTCCCTTCCCCACAGTTTTTGACCCAGTAGATCTGTGGTGAGCTCCCCAGGGTGTTCTTCTAAGACGTCTCCAGGTGACACCAATGCTGCTGGTCTGGAGACCACACTTTGAGAATCACTGCACTAGCTTAACAGTTGAGCTTTCACTACAGTGCATATACCTGTTGACCAATAGTGAATAGCTTGATTGTCACCAAACAGCCTAATATCCATATATAGCCACAGACCCACAGAAGCAAACACATCTATATTAAGACTGTTTTGTTGTTGCTGCTGTTTTGACCCACTTTGGCATGTTTAATTAAATCAATCCTGTAGAAAAAATAAGTGTTTTCTAATCTTAGCATCACAGATCTTTTTTTTTCTATAAAAACAACAGAAGATTCTATCCTGAACCTTTTGATTTTTACTTTTCTGGTAAATATAAGCATATGAGTTCCAGGTAACCACTGTTTTTTAAAGGTATATTGGATTTTTTTTAATTCATAAGTTTTGTCAATAAAGTTGGAGAAGTTCATTTTCTTGTACAGGTGTTCTACAAATGGTAAAAGTTCTGGCCACTAGTTTTAGAAAAAAAATTAACAAAAAAGTTCTGTAAGTTTTTGCTGGCATGTTATTATCTTTACTGTGATACCAGTTATAAACTTGTGTTATATGAAGACAGTATGTTGGACAAATCATGTTCTAGTCCTTTCCTAAGGAAATGAAACAAGAAAGCTGGTAGTGCCAACATCCTTAGTAACATGTTACTGAGAATGAGAGGCTTTAGGTAGAAGGGAATCGTGGAGAAATGCAGTGGTATGACCAAAGTGGTAAAAGCCTGGACTAGACTGAGATTTGGCGATGAAAGGCCCTATAGCCTCCTGCCACCCCATCACCACCTAAGATGGTCCAAGCACGCTGCACTCAGCCTGGGGCCATGGCCCTGAGGATGGCATGTCTGGCAGGAGGAGAAACCAAAGAAGGCTACAACCTCTCTGTAGAATCTTCCCAATATCCTTTTTTGGCATCTTGGATGGGATTTCTAAAAATCTGGCGTATGAACCTCTAACCAAAATTTTGAGATTGATATTTGAGCTTGGAGAAATGTATGTTTTTTATTTTATTTTATTTTTCATTATTTTTTCTTTTATTTTTATTGTTGGCACTATTACAGATGTGCCCATTTCCCCCCATTTGTCCCCTTCCACCCAGCCCCTACCTCCTCCCCCTTCCCCCTGGCCATCACCACACTGTTGTCTGTGTCCATGGGTTATGTATATATGTTCTTTGCTAATCTTCACCTTCTTTCATCTAGTCCCCCTCTTCCCTGCTTGCCTCTGACAGCTGTCAGAACGAACAAGAGAGAAACAGAGGCATGGCTACATGAAACATATATTTTTAGATAAGGGTCCTAAGACCAACTTAAAAAGTATAGTCGTTAATACTTTACATTTATTTAAGAGTTTTCAAACCATTTTAATGTAATCATATTGACTCAAAATCACTCTGTGAATTGGACAAAGTGGTCATCTCGTTTTTCAAATAAGCACTAAGGTTTATTCAATTCAGATGATGTACTTTTCAAACACAGCAAACAGAAGTATGTGTTCTAGCATATACACTTCAAATATGCACTCATCACCAACCAAATGTGGCTTTTATTCATTCTTTAATTGGAAAAAATACTTATTGATTGCAAACTGTGTGCCAGATGCTGTTCTGAGTGCTAGGATACAACAAAACCAACAAGATTTCCTGACCTCATAGACCTTATATTCCAGTGAGGGCTACGGTAGATGGGATGACAGCCCCCACGAAGATGACACTCCCTACTCCATAGAACCTCTGATTATGTGATCTTACATGGAGAAGGAGATTTTGCAGATGTGACTGAAACCTTGAGAAGTAGACATTGTCCTGGGTTGTCCAGGTAGGCCCAAGCTAATCACATGAGTCCTTAAAAGCAGAGACTGTTTTCTGATTATTAGAGACAGGCTTCATGACAAAAGAGAGACAGGCTTCATGACAAAAGAAGGAACAGAAAGATGCAGCTTTGCTGACTTTGAAGATGGAGGAAAGAGTTCAGGAACCAAGCAATGGTGGCAAGAAAGAGAAACAGATGCTCCCCACAGGGTCCAGAAGGGAATGCAGCCTTGCCAATACCTTGATCTTAGACCAGTGAGGCCTGGTTAGACTTCTGACCTACAGAACTATAAATAATAAATTTTTCTTTATTAAACTACTGAGTTTATAGTAATTTGTCATACCAGCAATAGAAAACTAATGTAGAGGAAGACAGACAATATTCAAGAAAAATAAGTGGAATATATTGTATGTTGCATAGTGGTAAGTACTAAGAAGGAAAATAAATCAGGGAAGTATCAGGAGTGGATACAACTGTAGATAGAGTCACCTTCCACCTTGACATTTATGTAAAGACTTGAAGAAGGTGAGGGGAAGGATTGTTTTAGACAGAGAGAATAGGAAGCCAAAGTCTCTCAAAATAGGACAATGACCCTGCCTGTGTAGATCCCTAAATATCAACATCTAAAGACCAATTACTATTCCCGAATATCCAAACTGCCCCCAGTAACCATAGCTGATAATTTAGGTAAAGTCTCAAAACTCAAAAGTTGACAGTCTGATTTTTCTATAATGATATAAACATTCTGGTGTAAATAATGTCACTTCTCATATTTTCTGAAGAGTACATGAAAAAATCACTACTATTTGCACCATTTTTTTAAAAGATACTTTAAAACTCGGTCTAAAGCAAACAACTTGGGGGACGTTCAGACTAGTTTCTTTGGGACCATCTACTCAACATCATCCTCCACCGACAGCTCACTGCACTACAAAGGATCCCAGACTATATCTGATACTGAAGTGTTGCTATTGTAAGTTGAGTGCCAGGAAAAAGAAAGCAATTGTAATTACTTTATTACCAAAGACTCTCACATATTCAGTAAATAAAATTCAACTACTAATCCAATGCAATCTGAGCCATTAATCTTGGTGGAATTGTCCATTGATATCTCCAAGTAATCTGATTAAGAAGACCAAGTCAGTGGTTTTTGTATAGTCATCTTCTTAAGTACCTCTTAAAATTGGATGTCTGATTCTTTTTTTTTTATTGGACCATATATTTTAATGTTTATTGAAAGGAGAATATGATCTGTGTCAGTAGATATATTAATATATAAAGCAAAAAGATACCCAGGTAATTACTGCAATGATGCTTCACAGGAAATATGCCTTATCTGCTACTCAAAGTTTGGTCCATGAACCAGCAGCATGACTGTCACCTGTGAATTTGGTAGAAATGCACATTCTTGGACCCCACCCCTTCTGGGTTATAATCTGCAATTTCCCCAAATCTCAGGTGGTCCATATGCATATTAAATGTAAAAGGTACTGTAATGGGGGCAGTGCCTTGAACTCTCAGTATGAAACATGCTGCCAAGTATTTTATGTTCTTTAGATCCTGACAGGCCCATAGGAACTGACACTATTCTAAATTCAGTTCTTAGTATATCATGTCATAAAGAGCTATTTTCAGCCAGGGTGCTTACTTCTCATGCCTCAGGGGATAGCTCCAGGGAAATAGGTAGAGTGTTATGCTATGAGAGTTTAGCAAATCTTTGGCCATATATTGTTTATATTTCAAAACCTTAAGTTGGTCAGCATATTTTTAAAGATATAATAGTTCAAGTTGAGGGGTGAAGGGTACCAAAATTTAGTTCGAATGAAGGTAAATTGAAAATACAGCAGAAGGCAAAGAAGAGTACAAACCTCTCATTGAGTCAGAATTTGCAAGTTGGAGGGAGACACGGATGCCCTCTGGTTCAGAGCTAGTGCAACCATGACTTGGTCTTTCAAAGGCCAGTGCATGCTCTTGCTGTGGATGCTCACACAGAGAACTCACGGTTCTCCCAGCAGCTCTTCTGTGCATGGCCAGCTCTGCCTTGCTGGCTTGTTCTTGCTTTCACCGAACCAACCTCTGCCTCCACAAAGCTCCCAAGTAGCATTGCTCCTACTTCTGCAGCTTGGAGGCCCACAAGGCAAGTGGAATTGCACTCTCCTAAATCTTTAACCATAATGTCTGTCCCCTCTGGGTTCTATTCCTTACGTTAAATACCCTTATGTTACAGCATCTATCTTTTCATTTCCTAGTTACTCACATTTAGGTTTACTCTTATTTCACAACATCCTTTTTTAAATTTCTGGCCCAGAAATGAAAAAAGTATTTCAAATGTGACTCAAGGAACTCAGAGCATCACAGATTTTTTTTTACCTCATCCTGGACATTATCTAAGTTCATGACTTTAAATCACATAGACTCTTTGTATTGTCATATTGGCAAACACATCAGCTTAGCCACCAACTCCTTTCCCCCTGATTATCACTCAGGTGTGTATGTGTTTATTTGTTTTTTCTAACCAAAGGGCAAGACTTCAAGTGTGTCCCTATTTAACTCCATATTGTTAGATTTGGGCCTTTAAGCGCTTTTTATATCCTGATTCCGTCATCCATTCTATTAGCTGTTCTTCCCAGCTTGAAGTCATCTTACTCTTTTCCCCAACCAGACCCCTTTTCTTTATAAAGTTTGTCACTGCCCCCCTCAGTTCTTCTTAAACAAGTTTTATCTATGTCTTTTAGGATCTCGGTTGCTTATGTTACTATGCATTAATTTGTTTTCTGACACACATAGATGTGATCTTAAATATGCCACTTTTAATTATAATCCCTCTGCTAATTACAAACTTCTGTTATCAAAGATCTATTTCCTTTGTAAAATTTTGCTTATTTTTAAATATACAATTAATATTATAGGCTTTGGATGATTGTTGATGGTTAACTAAATAAAAAGGGTGAGCTGGGGACTTGGTGTTTGAGATATAATAGAAAGGTGCTTAGGAAATGCCTTTTAATGAATAAAAATTAACTTTTGTTAGCAAAATGGAAGGTTGGAATGAAGCTAGGGGTGCATCAAAGGAGGTTATAGTTGGTTTGTTCCTTTCAGGCCCTAGCCCATGGTGCTTCTATATTAGCCAAGTATCTTGCACTTGATTTTAAAACAAATCAGAAGTAGATGACTCAGAAATGGGTGACTCAGTCAAATTGTAGCCAAACCCCTTGCTACAGTGACTCTTGTTAATTAAACGTCTGTGACAGCAGAATCAAAACAGGTGGAATTGTATACAATTTAGAAGCAAGGTTATAAAATTATTCCTTTCAGCTAGAGACACCACAACTCCTTAAGTATATAACATTTTTGAAAGAATGAGAATGGGCCTTATTCTACTTTGTAAAGAAGACTTGAATTGGAAGATAGATTTCACTTTATCACATTTAAATCAAAGTACATCAAGGCCTCTTTCATTCTAGTCTCTCTCAAATGTTAGGAGGATAACTTTCAAGTAAATTCTTTATTTTTTGCTGGCTATAATACACTTTTCTTTGGTGATTAAAAAAATACAAAATTGCCTGGCTAGTGTGGCTCAGTGGTTGAATGTCAACCTATTAACTAGGAGGTCATGGTTCAATTCCCAGTCAGGGCACATGCCCGGGTTGCAGGCTTGTTCCTCAGTAGGGGGCATTCAGGAGGTAGCCAATCAATTATTCTCTCTCATCATTGACGTTCCTATATCTCTTTCTCTCTCCTTTCCTCTCTGAAATCAATAAAAAAATATTTTTTAAAATACAAACTTTGCAAACATATTGCTGAAGATTGTTACTGTTTTGCGTACTTCAGAAGACTCACAAGATTAAAAACAAGCATGCTATTAAGAGTATAGTGCCTTTCATTTTTTATAAATCCATGCTTTTGTTTATTTACATATATGTAAAATTTCAAATGTATGTATATGCTTATTCTCAGAGTAAAGGATAAATATATGAACACACTGGTAACACACATACATACCACCAAACCATTCAGCAATTATTTCAGATTAAGTAGGATTGTAAATACTTTTAAATATTCACATTTTTTTGTTCTTCTGCATCTTCTCTTATAAGCTCTCATTTTGACATAAGAAGAAAAATATATTTTTAACTAAAAATTTCCCCAAAGCATTCTTTGTAATAGAGAAAAATGGAAATGAATAAAATATTCATAGGGGAATGGCTTTGTAAACAAAAAAAGGAGAACTAAGAAATAAAATTAAGCACTGGGAAAAGATTCTTTTGGCCATTTTCAAGCCTAACTGACATGCAGATTCCCTGTGGTATTGGGTAACAGGAGAAGCTGACTTCCTAAAACAGTAATTGTAATAAATAATAAAAATATACATGTTTAGCTTTCCCTGACTTTATCTAAAATAACAATAGAGGTAAACATGCATTGAAGCAAGCATCAACTTATTTGTTTTAACAAAAGCTCCCAGTTTTAATGTCTTGTAGTCAAACAACCAAGAGAATGGCGAGTCGTGGCCGTCAATCTGTGTCTCCCCTGCCTGGTCCCCTCGTTGTCTTTGACTCGTGTCTGCAAAGAACCAGATAGTGATTTCAGGGCTTCAAAGAAACACTCTTTGATACTGAAAGTGGTGGTACGTTTGTTTCTCCTCCCTGCCTCATTGTGTACAAACACCAGGCTGCAGCATATGCTTTTTTGAAGCTGTGCAGTCAGCTTCCGTGGGACTGTTTGCCCTGTGACATTGCTGAAGGACATTCATCTGGAGATGAGTACCGCTCCACAGGCTCCGCTGTGGGGCACAGCGCACAGGAAGCAATGGTAGGGCATTTTTGCTGTACAACTATTTTTCATAGTTCTTACAAAATGAAAATATTTATGGACGACAAGAGTTTGTGTTGGTAAAGGGGAGTGTATCTTTTTTTTTTTTCTTTTTTAACAAAGCAGCTCATTCTAGTTCTGAAGTCGTTTTCTTAGGGGCAGCCACTTTTCCATTTTCTATCTTAGTGAGTGACCCTCTATGATCCTAATACACCTGAGGGACCAAGAGAGACTGTAGTGCAGAATAAGGTATAGCATCTAATCCTGTAAGACATCCTAGGCAATGATCAGATATGGAGCCCTCTCAGAAACTATATAGGAAAGCCAGATGTGTGGGATTTATATGGAAACAAACCCAAAAGTCTGTCAGTTTGTACAAAAGTCCTAGGAATGTTTTCATGGTCCAAAGCTAATATTTGATAACTGTATAAATTACTTAGATTGTCTATAAACATGCACAGGTACAAAATTGTAGTATGGATTTTAAACGTTTATGTTGACCACCAGGTTTGTGCCTTTATAGGTAACCTTGATTTACATCTTTTCAGTGAGGAAAAAATGAAGGCGGGATGGATGTGTGTGAGCAAAATGTATGACTAAGGTAAAAGGGAAAAAAGGAAGAAAGAGGCAGACACTAAAGAGCCACTGACAATAATAGTATTGGTTGCTTTCAATTTCCAAAGCCAACTACCCCAATTTAGAGGATTTGCATTTAGGACTAGTAATTAAATTACAAGCTAATTGGGCAGGAACTGAGTTAAGCCTACTGATGGTGCTTAATACATACTCATATTAATTGTGATGGAAGATTTTCTGTTGCAAGGCAAATACTGCTAAACCTGATGCCTTGTGAATGTTGAAAATTCAGTGTTGTCCTGCTCCTAACTTCCTGTCCCTTTCAAGAATAATTCTCACTCAGGTTAACTGAAATGCATCCCGAGAGCAATGGAGGCCCTCTGTAAATTGGGGAAGTTCTCCATGTGCAATGCTCTGAAAATAACAGGCACTTTCAGCATCACATCCTGTAGATTGTTAATGTCAAGTGCCATAAGCAATCTGACCTGACCACAAGATTCTTTGCCTGGAATTCACACTTTAATAAGCAAGTGTTAAAAATTGTTGGCAATTTCTCCAGCTCTCTTGGAAATAAAATGGTCCTTTCAAATTATAGCTTTGGTATATTAAGAGTTACTCTGGAAGCCTAAATGAGTTAATGTACAGATTAAACATCTGACACACACCTGGAAGTAACAATGTTAGAGGATCACCTCTGGCTACTTGATTGCCATTTGCATAAAACAGTAGCTAGTGACGCTGTTTATGTGTGGCTAGCAACTGTATCTAAGATTTGACTTTATAGGAGAATAAAGTGCACTCCAGTATCATGAACACAAATATATGAATATTGACCTTGATTCAGAGGGATTGTTTTAAAACTACAATCCAAATAAACACCCTTTTGTATTGAATTTTTCTCACATTTCTACATGGTTATTCTTAGTTCAAATATTTAAATGATAGTCATTCAATGGCTATTCCAAGTAAATTTTAAATCTATTTCCTCTATGGAGCTGAATTGATTCTGAAATATACTCTACCTTAATCATTGGCTTGGTTAAATTGTACTGTATTTTTTAAATTTGTGAATGTGGGAGATTATACAATCTTCTTTTAGTCTTAGTGAAAACTTGTTCCTGTACATTCAGCACCCGTTTTAATGTATTTAGAGCCAGCAGTACTTTATATGAAATGTAAATTAATATAAAAAACCTTTTATATTCTCAATAAACTATCAGCTACTGTTTTCATATCTTCATGTACATCAATAGTCAACATTCAGCCTTAACAGTTAATGAATATTTAAGTGCTTATTATTTACCATGCACTTTTCTACCACCTGAGGAAGACAGATGTAGAATTACAAGTGCATCAACAATTATAACAGAGGGGTGAGAGGGTTGCCTCATGACCAATAAGAGGAGGACATGAGTGCAGTGTTGGGTCAGGGAAAGGTAGGGGATGGTGTTAGGACAGGTAACTTTTCTAGAATCCACTAGGAAGTTATGTCATTTGGAGGAAGGGAGGAAAGAGAGAAGGAGGAAGGGAGGAAGGAAGAACATGAGAAAGTCTCATATCAGTATAAGTCTCTAACGTTTCTTAATATCTGTTTAATATCTCTTTTAAACAAAGGCAAGACTGGCCTCTAGCCCAGAACCTTTGGAAAGTAGCATTCCCTGGATAGAAAATAGTAAGGTTGTTCTATTCGCATTTATTTATTTCCAGATACCTTCCCCTACTTTATGATGAGTGGAATGGCCTGTCCATTTATGGTAGTGCTATAAAGAGTCCCTTTAAATAAAGGCACGTAGGGTTTTCAAAAAGTATTCTACTTCATAATTTTTAAAATAGATAATGGTATGGGGGAAATCAGATACGACAAAAATCAGGAAGTAGATATATGGATATGACAAAATATGAAACTGGTAAATTGAGGGGTGACTGACTTAGAAAAATTCTCCATTTCTTTAAGGTCCATTGCAATTCCTACTTCATGAAGTATTCCCTGACTACTGCCCTCCTTACCTCCTCCTCTCTTATTTTTTATTAGACTCCTGTACCCTATCCTATATTGACCCCAAACTATTTGATATGACTCACCATTGTTTGGGATCTTTTAATTATCTCTCTGTAAATTGATATAAGCTCCTTGAGGTGAGGGATCACGTCCTATTCCCCCCTCTCTTACACAATCACCACATTACACATCCTAGCACTGACATAACAGACAATTAATAATGTCCATTCGTTATTTTCATCATGATTCACCTACACCATAAGGGTTGGGGCCAGAGTATTCAGACAGCAAAAAAAAAAACACCTAAGCATGCTTTATGATTACATTTTTAACTAAATAATGATAATAGAGAGTAAACATTATTTTTGCTTGCAAAACTAAAATCACTGTTTTGCCACTAGCAAAAAAAATATGGATATTTATTCAATCTGGTAAGAGAATTAATCACTAGGGCAAAATCATGAGATAATTGGAGCTTAATTCCAGCACCTCCCATTTGAATGCCTGTGAATTAGAACCTGCTAAAAATACTGACCAGAAGATAAGCTATTTATAAGTGTATTAGTCTGGCACATTTCAATGAAAATGGGAAACCGAAGATAATAAATGTCTTTAATATATTTAGATATAATGATACCAGGGGACATTTTATTTGCATTACCAATTTGCCCCCCAGGAGTAATTGCTATCCTGACCATAGGTGATATTATTCACTAAAGAGCATGTACCCTTGAGTGTCTGGCTTCTCTTCTTTTTCTCAACATGACATTTGGAAAGTTAATCTGTCTTTATATATATGGTCGCATTTCATTTTCATCCTCATATAAATACACCATAAATTATTTATTCATTTTATGGCTGATAAACATGTGTTGTTTTTATTTGAAGTTATTACAAATCATGCTGCTCTGAACATTATTCTACATATAATTTTGTTTATGTAAGTCTACATTTGTGTTGGGTAGATAGCCAGAAGTAAAACGCCTTGATCATGAGACATGAGCCTCTCAGTTTAAAATTAAAAAACTGCCAACAGCTTTCCCAACTAGTTTTTCCAATTTCTATTTCAATCCATCCTGTCGCAGTTTTTCTGGTTGCTCCACAGTCTCATCTTAGCCATCCTGATGGATTGATAGTGGTATGTCACTGTAATTTACATTTTCCTGATCTAGTGATTTTGTGCAAGTTTAATCATTTTCTCATAGTCATTTTTACCCAGCCTTTTGAAGTCTTTTCTACTAGAAAGTGTTCTTCCATGTAGCTAGTTTACCATTTGCTGGTAATTATTTCAGCCTTTATAAAAGCCCAACTAATAATTTCACTGTGCATCTCTATTCTAACTTTTTCTACTCTTCAAAATTGTCTTATAATTTTTCAATACTCTTGAAGTCAATCTTTGATTTGTCCAACCAGTGTTTGAGCTCCCCCTGCTGTTTTCTACTTAAATTATATACCTATTGGTTATACATAATTAGCATTAAGATGAATTCTTAGACATTCTTAGCTATTTTAAACAGAAACATTTTCTTTTTCCAAAGACAGAGGGTATGAATAACTCAGGTCAATAGAAATTTAAAAGTAATGTTTAAACATTAATACTTTAGAAAATGTACTTGTCATATAAAACATGTGTATTAATGTAATGAATTAACACTTCAAATTATTAAAAACTACACAAACTTATGGTGTCATATTATCTCCTCAGGTAACTATAAATATGTTGAAGTCAACAGCATGACTTACATCTCTTTCTACTTTTTTAGGGCAATATAGCTGAAATGAATAAAGCATTATATATATATTTACAGTCAACTGTGATGGATAATGTTGTCTCCCTACATCACAATATAAAAAGGTTCTCCTTTGTCAAGCTTGCCAGTTGATTAGCTCCATAAAGGCCAATAATACTTCAAAAAACTATTAGTAAGCAAGAAAATTCATAGCATTAACAATGTTAGATTTGAAGCCATGTAATGGATTTTGGATGTGGATATATCTCAAAGTAAGAACATCTAATCAACAGGATTTGTATGATGATAAATACAATAATGTGTGTAAAATGCTTAGCACCATACTTGGCACATAGTAAATTCTAAGTTGTATGTTAAATAGCTATTGTGTTATGAATAAGCCATAGGTGGCTTATTTTTTCTTCTTGAGAATTGTGCTATATAAATGTGGAAAATCCACTTTTCCCCTGTCTGTATTAATTTCCTTAACATTAGTTTTGGAAATGCTGCCGCATACCCTTATATTAGTGCCCTGCAAGAGGCTAATCAAATCTAGGTGTAAAAAGAGTCATTTCCTGCTTCTCTCAGCACCTTCTTCTAATAATGCTGCTTGAGCATATTCTAGAAGACTGTTGATGTCGGAGCCAATTGAGAATTAGGCAGGTGAATGTTTTTAATTTCTGCTAATAATAATATCACTTCCATACTCTCCTCTAAGTTTTTGCTATATTAAAGCTGCAATTCCTTTTGGCTAGCTTCTTAGTGTAACTTAGGGACATGTTATTTTAGCTTAAAGAAAGGAGCAGAGGAGGAAAACCAAATAACCAACATATAGAATATTAGACTTTCTTAGCCATTAAGTAGATTTAGATGAATGCACACCCAAAATTTGGTTTGAATGTTGAGACTAATAACCCTACACCACACACACACACACACACACACACACACACACACACATGCACATTAATAAAGCATCTATTACGTACATAATTGATAATATTTTAGGAGTGATCAGGCCATATTGACTGGTTTGAGGATTTTATGGATTTTGAGGGGTGGAGCCAAGCTGCAAGTGTTGCTTGGTAGAGGCTTGTGTGGTTTGAGTTTCTCCCCAGTTTGCCAGATGTAGGGCAGAGGTAAAGCAGGAGGGGTGGGATATAAGGGTAGTCAGCAAACATAAAAAAATGGAGTCTCTTTATTACAGGGAAGAAGATGTATGAGAATAGAATAATGGACAACAATGATACAAAACCAATGTTTACTAGGATTGAGAACTAGGGTAACTTTTTAAAAGCATGTATTTCTATTAATTGACACATTATTTAACCAAATTTCCTTAGATAGGGATGTTGTGTTTTCCTCTGAATTTCAGTTATATTAATCGGAAAAATCTTGTTTGCTCAAAATTGCTGAAAATAATATACGATTTCTTACTAAAAAGTGCAAAATGGATGGTTACTAAATATGTATATGTGTGTATATATGTATACCTGGTATTGATCTAATTATATTATGAATAATATAGTATGTAACTTTTTAAAACAACTAAATGACAAAGCAGTATTGGGACTCGAAGGGACTCTATGTAACTCTGTATCTCTCAGAGCATGAGGTACACATTGCACCTATCACTTGTCATATTTATTGGTTGCTGATTTTTATTTCTTTTTTTCATTCAATAAATATTTTGCTGTTCCCCCAACATATTCCAGACCCAGTATAAAAAAAGTTTAACATTTGTTTTTGCCTTAAGTAGTCCATAGCTTTTGGAAAATAAGGAATACAGAACAATAACAGATATGCAATATTATAAGGTCTCTAGTAGAGAAGTATATTTAATATATCGGGTGATATCTTGCTTTAGGCTTCCAGAATTTTTATAAAAAAACATATTTTAACAAAATACATGCATTGTGATGTTGAGGAAAGCCATCAATGCCTTATTTGCTTCTTGTTTTATCTTTCATCACATACCTTACTATAAAGTTCTGCCCCAAAGAAAATGTTGGTTCATATCAAGAGAGTAAATCGCATTCTCTGCCTGGTAGACTAACCCACAGTACTTGGAGCTGCATTACAGTTCACTAAAAGGTCATAATCCAGGATGAAACCAAGCTTGAAATTCACAGCAAAACACAGTGGGAGAAGTCTGAGAACATAAACTCTAACGTTTTTGAAAGTGAAGAAATAAAACCTCAAGTTAGTTGAACTTGTAATAAACCTTGCTCTGTGCATTCCAATCCACTGGGCAGTTGTCATTCATAGTTAGCCACGGATCATAGCACCTAAGTACTTCAGAACAGACGTCATCTGGTTATATTACTTACACGTTATCACCGGATAGACAGCGTTGCCATTGTATGATTGTGCAGTCTCAGGTTTCATGAGAACCTTTGTGTGGACCAATAGTAGTGAGAGTAAAGAGGAATCTGCCCCCAGATATCCATCAGCCTCATTGAGTGATTATTTTACTGTTTTCATTTTCCTTTTACTTGAAAGCACAAGTTTCTGAGAATATCTAATTGCAGTTTTTCCGGTTATTCTCCAGGAATGGTCATAGATGATGAACCTAACAAACTTTTATCACTTTGCCACACTCTGTAAAATTACCTAAGAGCTCCAGAGCATGAAATTAACATTCCAGAATATTGTCGTCTAACCTCCTTTTTCCTACCCTGAATGATACTGAAATGAGGGGTGTTCAGGAGCAGAACCATTTTTGAATTATGTTTGAATGCTGTATTTTCCCCTAATACAGAAGTTTCACTATAATTAAATAACAGTTAAAAGATCTACTCTCAAATACAGTCAAATAAAAGCAATATTAGCAAAATAAATTAAGGCTTTTTTTTAGTGTTTTAGAAAACACCTCTGTTTCATTAATGTTCTGTGAGTTAGGATTAAAAATAGTTTGGAATCAGATGCTAGCATGTCCTTTTCACTGGAATTTCCCCAGGGTTCAGTTTCTATATCAATGTAAAGAGAACATTTCTTGAAAAATTCCTAAGGAATGTCTTATAAGATGGAAAACAAAAAGGGAAAAGAAAAAAACACATTTGGGAATAAAGAAGTTATCTAAATGGAAAATAATAGTGCTTTCAATTTTCCTAATTGAATTCATATAACTACCCAAGCCTAATTTACTTTGTCCCCAAAGTGAACAAAATGTTTCTATCTTTTCAATATTCACTCCAGATTTGTTAAATATATTTTCATTGATTTCAGAGAGGATGGGACAGGGAGAATGAGATAGAAACATTAATGATGAGAGAGAATCATTGATCGGCTGCCTCTTGCATGCCTCCTATTGGGGATTGAGCCTGCAATCAGGGCATGTGCCCTGACGGGGAATCAAACCCGTGACCTTCTGAGGTTGAGGCTCAACCACTGAGCACACAGGCCCGGCCACTCCAGATTTTAATTCGTGGAAGTATATTGAAGAAACTACTATTGCTCAGAGCCCAAGTTTATAGTTTTCTGAATCTGAGCCACATTTTTGAGACTTGACTCTGTCAGGTTGGAGGTGATTAAACACATACACTGGTATATTCTTTAGGCAATTATTTAGGTGGTGTTTTACCTTTGAAACTTGAGCCATGCAAGTCTGACCTCTTTTTCTTTGCTTTGGGTTCTAGTCTCCGACTTATCTGTCAATGGAACATATGCATGCAGGGCTGTGGTATTTTGTTGTCCTCCGGTATTCCACATAAATTTAACCCATTCAATACTTGTGGACTGAAATGATATTCTTTACTATTAAGGACCTTTTAATTTAATAAAAATTTATTAAGTGATGCTTTCTTCTAAGAGATACACCATTATGCTACAAGGGATATAGAGATGAAGAAAGGATAGCCTGAATCCTCAGAGAAATTATAATACAGTGGTCCCCCCTTATTTGTGGTTTCACTTTTTGCGATTTCAGTTACCCACTGTCCAAAAATATTGAATAGAAAATTCAGAAACAAACAATTTATAGGTTTTAAATTGTGTGCCAGGCCCGGCTGGTGTTGCTCAGTAGTTAGCATCAACCTATGAACCAGAAGGTCATGGTTCAATTCCCGGTCAGTGCACATGCACGGGTAATGGGCTTGATCCCCTCTAGGGGGCGTGCAGGAGGCAGCTGATCAATGATTCCCTCTCATCATTAATGTTTCTATTCCTCTCTCCCACTCCCTTACTCTCTCTCTCTCAAAAACAAAATCAATAAAAATATATTTTGTAATTGCATGCTCTTCTGAGTAGTGTGAAGAAATCTTGCACGAACTATTTTGTCCCATCTTGAACATGAATCATGTCTTCACACTGTACACACTCCCTGCCCCTTAGTCACTTAGTAGCCATATTAGCTATCAGGTTGACTATTGTAGTGTTGTAGGGCTGGTATTCAAGGAACCCTTATTTTATTTAATAATGGCCCCAAAGTGTGAGCGTGGTGATGCTGGCAGTTCACTTATGTCAAAGAGAAGCCATAAGTGCTTCCTTTAAGTGAAAGGGTAAGTACAGTAAGAGAAGAGAGAGAGAGAGAGAGAGAGAGAGAGAGAGAGAGGCCACATTCACATAATTTTTATTACAGTATATTATTATATTTTATTAGTTTATTGTTAATCTCTTACTATGGCTAATTTATAAATTAAACTTTATCATAGGTGTGTATCTATAGGAAAAGAAATAGACCTGGTTTGGTATTATTCATGGTTTGAGACATCCACTGGGGATCTTGGGATGTATCACAGGTGGATAAGTGGGGACCACTGTGTAGAGGGGAGCACCAGTGCTAGGAGATAGAGGGATCAATAGAAAAGACATCTTCTTCAGGTTTCCAAAGGTACTTTGAAATTTACTGGGGAAAATCAGGTAGTTTCCGAATTTTAGCTGTCAAGAACATGATCATGCCTCTTCAGGCTTTATCTCCATCCCTAAACTCTCCCTTAAAATTTAGACTCTCTACTGTCTGTTCCATTTGATATTCCAATTAGCAACTCAACCACAACCTGTCAAAATCTGAATTCACATCGCTTCCCTGACCTCTTGCTGTTCCATTATTTCCGCAGTGTAGTTAGCTAGTGCATCAAATCAGTCACCCAAATTGCTGATTTTATATGCGAAATATTTCTGAAGTCCTTCCCTTCTTATCAATTCTATTATGATAAGAGATCCTCATTGAGATCCTCATCAGCTCTCACTGGACTTTTGTAATAGCTTGCAAACTGGTTTCCATTCCTCTAATTTTCTCTCCACTTAAATTCATTGCTCACACAGCCACTGGAGAAAGCTACCAAAACATAAAACTAGCCTGGGGGGGTGTGGCTCAGTGGCTGAATGTCACCTATGAATCAGGAGGTCAGGTTTCTATTCCAGGTCAGGGCATGGGTCCAGGTTGTGGGGCTTGATCCCCAGTGGTGGTGTGCAGGAGGCAGCCAATCGATGATTCTCTTTCATCATTGATGTTTCTATCTGTGTCTCCCTCTCTCTTCCTCCCAGAAATCAATACAAATAACAGGTGTTCCTGAGCTGAATTTGTACCCTAATTCTAGCTAGTATTTATTTTTCCTATCTACAATCCATCCTTAATCCAACATGACAATGCCTCCGAAGTATAATGGCTATATAACTTCTGGAAAGCTCCTTCATCACACGTTTGACATGTGGCAACATTCACAAATGGAGCCCAAACAATTCTGGCAGCTTAGATTTTTCCCCCTGATGTTGTTGGTCTGAACTCACCAGGTAGTAACACTCAGAGCATTATATTGTCTGTCCCACTGGGTTGCATTATATTTTTGATATGATGCCAAGTAGTAACACTCAGAGCTTTACATTGTCTGCCTAACTGGGTTGCATTGCATTTTCAGTGTCATGCTGGAGAGTGTCAAAGGAAGTATTTCTCTAATCTTAATTGGGGTTACTAGGGTCAAAGCCAAGGTTGCAGAGCTCATGTCGTTTCTAATTTTATTTCCACACCTGTACATAAAGCCAGTTAATTTTTGAAGTGGTCTTTAGTATAACTGGGAAAAGAGACCTGTTTTGTAGTGTGGTCCGATGTGATCAGATCACTGTTTTAAGCACAGACACATGATTTACCTTCTTCCTTAATGCTCCAATATCCTCCTGAGATTGTGTGTTTTCATGAATCCAACTTACACAATGATGCATTTTCACAAATACATAGAATCAGTCTTATCGCCTATTATAGTGTCTCCTGAAATACCTGCCACATTGATATCTAGTTAATCATTCAGTTTCTGTCCTAATATCTTACCTACACATTAAGACTCACAATTATATATTTAAATCACCAAGGACACCTATCATTTGGACTCTATAACATGAATTGTTTACTAGAGAAAAAAAAGTATTTAATTTATATTTATAACTGGATGAGATTCTGGTCATTAAATAGGTAATATAAATTTAGAATAAGAGAAGATGAAAAAAATGAGGCCTTATCATTTCTCAATAAATTCACAATATCTTTTAAATCTTTACAATGGATTATAGCTACCTGCAAAAGAAAAATTTCTTTTTATAAGAGTGCCAAATATATAGTGATGGAAGATGATTGAACTTTGGGTGGTGGGCACAGAATACAACATACAAATCATGTATCATAGAAGTGTACACTTGTAACCTATATATCCTGTTAATAAATGTCGCCCCAATAATTTTAATTAAAAATTTAAATATCAAAAAAGTAACTGTGCCTAACACTTAATTTGCATTTTTTGCCAATAGGCCTTAAATAAATTATTGAAGTAAAAAACTATAGTTTGGAACCAACCTGTCCCAGTTTTTAATATATTATTTATTTAATTTATATTTAATCATAGCATTTATTGTTAAAATTAGATAGATAAAGTCAGAAATAAAGTATCTGAGTTCTGAATTTCTTTTTGAATTTGTATGGACATATATATACATTTAAACAGTGTTAAAATACTGTTAAGTTTTTATTTCATCTTTCCAGACAAATACTGACAAAAACATTTGAATGTTACATAACCTGCATATCAATTATTATTCTAAATGAGAGTACAGAAATTTTCTAAACAATTTGAATAAAATTTTCTTTCAATGTTATGTGATTTTCCTGTGTAATAGATATTTAATTGACATTTTATCAATCACTACTGACCTGCTTCACTAGTAATTGAAATTGGTGAGATAGAAGTTAATTGTGTGTCGACAAGATAGTAATTGCAAGGGGAAGAGGGGTTAATATTTGAAAGAGACCTACTATGTGTTATCCATTTTATATGATATTTGATTTAAAGTTCACCTCAGCCCTCCCCCAAGAAGTAGCTATTATCAATTTTCATGCTACTTATTTTTTCATTATATTCTTTTTTAATGAGATAGTAAAAAGTTACAGAAAGCAATATAAAATCACCTATATAATAATTGCCCAGAAGTAACAAATGTTAACCATCTTATCATAAGGTAAATTTACTTCAGATAATTTTTAGAAATAAGTAAGATATTATGGATATACTTGAAATACCTTTTAGCCCCTACATGGTCAAGCTGAAAGAAAGTAAGCTCAGGAAGATGTAGAAACTTGCTTGAATTTGCTCAGCTGGAACAGAGATTGGATCCTCCATTCATGGGCTCTGGAGCTCATGTTCTTTCCCTCTGCTAGGCACTTTCTCTGTGCTTTCTAAGGGACTCACAGCCCCAATGCAGACATACTCTGTAGAGCTGCTTTATGGTGGGGGAAATGATTGGACCTTTTAGTTTTGTGGTAACATATCAGTTGCCAATTAATTTTTGGTGCATGATAACGTATTATATGCTCACCTGTTCAATTACTTTCTGTACCACATCAAGAGAACAAGATAATTTGGTTATAATAGCTTCATTTACTTCAATTTAATAGTATTAGTCATTATAGTGCACACACGTAGGTGGATAAAGAAATGCACAAAATGACAGATGTAGAGTGTAGCAAATAAGCAATGCTACACGTGCAAGTGGTCTAAATCCTGTGCCTAAGCGTATATTCTCTGAATGGAATTTTCAAAGTTAAGAACCATTTTTAGTTGGTTTTCTTTCTTTTCCACATTTGTCATTTACCTCTCTAGCATCATTTATAAAGTGGGGTCATAATGTTATGTCATGGCACTCATATGAACAACTGAAATCATTTATTTGAAAGCATTTGCCAGAGTGATTAGCATAAATGAACTACTCAATATTTATTTAGTATGGTCACTTAAAAATGTTTTATGTGTGATGGTCGAGTTGGAAAACTAATATATTAAATATTTTTAATACTTTTATTTGACTAAGTCCAGCCAATTGCTACTTAATATTAATTTGGCATATGGACACATATTTCAAGGGGGTACTTACTCCATAGTTGATTTTTAAAAATATTTTTTATTGATTTCAGAAAAGAAGGGAGAGGGAAAGAGAATGATAGAAACATCAATGATGAGAGAGAATCATTGATCAGCTGCTTCCTGCATGCCCCCTACTGGAAATCGAGCTTATAACCCAGGCATGTGCCCATGACCAGAATCAAACCCAGGACCCTTCAGTCTGCAGGCCAATGTTCTATCCAGTGAGCCAAACCAGCTAGGGCACCATAGTTGATTTTTTAAAAGAAAGGGGGGTGAGGGAATCAATCTACCTTACTTGTAAGAGTATCTGGTTTTTGTGGGCATTCATTGAGAGTCTAAGTACATAGACAGATATTTGAGAAATGGTATTCTTGCTACACTGGCAGTAATAACCAATTAAAATGTTATTGTTATTTGATTAAGGCAATGCTGTTATTATAATTCCGTTATCTCTAGAGAAATACCAGGAATTTTATTAAACACATACTTTTAAAAAATTTAAGTCTTGGATACTGTTGTCATTACTACGTATGTGAGAAAACAACTTCATGGGGAAAGAAGTGTTGGTAGGTTATTAAAATATAAAGAAATGAGGAAAAAACTGAAAATGCATGATATTGTCAAATCTCCCTTGAGACTCAACCCTGCTGCTAAGGTACCCCAAATCTTATTAATTCAAATGTTGAGAATATTAAAGTAATGAAGAAAAAAGAATGCTGACACTCCACATATCAGCTTTCATTAAAATAACAAATATTTCAGATTCTTACACCAAAATAATCTGTGTTTTTCAAGGGGGATTCCTTATGATATGAATTTTATTCATTGTATGTGATTTTCCCTAGAAATCTGAAGGTCTGAAAAACAAAGTAATTCCATTTATCAACTTAATTGCATTCAATTAAAGACTAGTTCTGACATACCAAGAGAGGGGCTAATTAATATTTCCTAGAGGCTTGTTTTTGTAAAACTGAAAGAGCTTAAGTAAGTATAAGCCCCAAGAGGCGAATGGAATTGCAGAGTGAGCATTAGCATAGTTCTTATTAATATTAAAATAAAGAAATCAGTTTGGATTGGAAAACAGCCCAAAGCTTATTTACCACAAAAGTTTGTCCTTTCTCTCCTTTTTAAACTCATCTCAGTTGGAAAGCACAGATGTTTTCTACATCTTCCTCTCTCCCATTCACCCTTAAGTTTTACTTACCCGCTGAACCATTAATCCTAATACATCGAAAATACTTTATTATAATAATTCAACTGTTGTATTTGAATGCATACTAATTTCCTGAAGCTATGGATATTCCAACCAGACTTGAAAGGTCTCTGAAGTCTCCTTAAAAAAAAAGATTGTCCCAGTGGTTATATTTTATTAAAAAGTTTATTGTTATACCAAATATATATCGAGTAATTTTTATATGAATGCATATCTTGGCATTATGTAACTGCTAAGCACTTTGCACTGCTATGCACACACTAATTCACCATTACCGATTTTATTAAAAAGCAACAACACATAGCAAAGAGAAGAGATGTTCCCCATAATGGTATTTTGAATGTGTATTTAAACAGCTCATCTATTTTAAATTCATTTCTGATATATTAAGTAGCTGTGTTCCAAATATTACAAGATGTACATCTCTTCACTGTTTTTTTTTTCTTTCCCCTCAACTGGCATGAGCTGAATAGCTCAAATTATTTGGAACTAGTAAAGCATAAAAATGTGAGATTAAAAAGGGAAATGAAAGCTATAGACTGAATGGCCTACAGGCTTTAAGTGTTGTAGCACTTTAAATACACACACACACACACACACACACACACAATATTTTGCTTTTGCTGATGTCATAAGACCTATATAATATGTTTGTTCACTGGTTAATGATCTGATGAGGTCTGAGAGAAGCAGGGGTACCCACAGCCAAGTCTCAGTAATTACCTCAAGAATCCTTCCCACAGAAGGACAAAGGCAGTGTGGGGCGGAAGAGTGATGCTCACTGTGTGTCTGCATAGTGTGTGATGTACAGGGAGGGAGCAGGGGGAAGTGGGCTGGCAGAGTGCTTGTGATAGTTCTCTACAGGAACCTTCTTGGCAGGCTTCCTTCCTTACTGGCTCTTGCATAGAGCACAGGAAGTGGGGAGGAATTTAACATTGTCACTTACAGGATCTCACTTGATCTTACACTGCTAGGAGGCAGATATTTGTCCTCCTGAGCTATGCAACTCACCAGGTTTCAATTGTTGCTTTACAGCTTAGAGTCAAGTTCATAGCCAAGGTATAATTCTTCTTGGTATGCACTTTTTATTTTGTATTAGCCTCATTTCTGGTGCTTTTTATGTTTCTTCTCTACCTGATCTACCTTTTTTTATATTAGCTTCTGTATCTTTAAAAGCTGCTTTAAAAGCCTTTCTTTGGGAAAAGGATGTGTATAATTTAGTAGACAATTAACTAACTAGGAAAATGAGAAGCTCATAGCATCATTGACCCAGAGGAAGCTGAATGTCAGTAGCTTGCCCAAGGTCACACAGGGAGTCCCTAGTGTGAGGGGAGGCAATCCTGGCTCCTGACTCTAGCCTTCCAGTTTATACCTTGCAGCCACATTTACTCATTTCCTCTTAGTCTCTGCTTAGCACATGGAATTTGTAATGAAATTTTTAAATGATTTTCTCAGTCCTTTCCATTTCTCTGTACTTAATATTGTTATTTCTGCTTGAGATTCCCCTCCAGTAGCTCCTTTTCACTTCCAGTAGCTCTAATTACCTTTCCAAGAACGGTTGGAAATACCTTCCCATGAAGCCTTTTTTTTTGGTCCTGAAAGAGCATCGTTTCTATATCTCTTATGAGACTGCTTTCCCTTCTATTATCAATAAGGAAGTTTCTTTCTTCCTCTTCTCTGTATTGGCTAGGATTTTATTTGTTTCTCTTCTTTTAATTTAGATCACAGGGACAAAAAAAGGATAATCTTGAGATTTTTCAATGGTTCATTTATGAGCCCTATTATCTTTCCTCTTCTAAACATTCCTGAATTAGACAGCTTCTATATAGGAAAAGGAGGCATAAACAAGAAGGTGTATTTTTTTGAAAAATAAATTAGTTTTCAACGGAGGGAGCAAAGATTTTATTATTTTCATTTTATTCCCCAATACAACACGTGTGTTAAGTATTGACTTACAATAAACATGTAATAATAACCTAGTGTTTGTAGGCAAGTGTCAGAGGCATTGGAGATTTAATTCTTTAATGGTTCATATACCGTTTCTTTTATGTGCTTTCTATGCTCAGAAGGTGAAGCGATATATACTAATGACTAAGAACATGGACATTTTGACCTCACTGTGTGGTTAAACTGCAGCTCTACTACTTGCAAGCTGTGTGACACTGGGCAAGTCATTTTACAACTAGGGGCCTACATGTGTTCACCAATAAAATGAGGATAACAATATCTATATCTTAAAGGTGCTGTGATTTTTAACTGAAATAATATGGATGCATAAAGCATAGAGTAGGGCACATGGTCATTTGCATTAGCTATTATTATTCATTTGTAAATAATTAATTTAAGACGACACAGAAAAACAGATAACTAAGATGAAAAGTTTACAACTGTTAGTGGAGAAATTATTAAGATGCTATTTCAAATATTTGCAAGCCTTTCTTATTTCTGAAGAGCAGCCATGGAGAGTCTATTGTGACATTAGATAGTGACACAGAGAAAAGACTGGGGAAGGTGAAGATGGGAGATAAATCGTGGGTGAGCAAACAAATCATATAAAATGGTTCCCTAGGCAACGCTGTTTTCAGAACCCAGAGGTGGCACATCCATTACGGAGTCCGCAACGGATTCATATCCATGAACCTATATGAGGCAAATTTTAACAGGGCACTGATTATCTCTACTCTAAACCAAAATATGGAGTTCAGAAATATTGTATATCATGATAGTGGTCATAATTAAGGAGAATAGGAGTTTATTGTTTTCTACAGGCTAGCTGCTGTGGGGTGGTGAAAGGCATTCAAAAAAGCTCAAACTCCTCCGCCAAGATTTCAAAGTAGCTTTGATAGTATTCAGATGGCAACTGCATTTTAAAGAGAATTGGATTCTCAGAACCGGAGAGAGTCAAGCAGCTGGCATAGCAAGTTACCTGAAATTGATATGAATTGACGTTAGGGAGCTGGGAATGCCCCCTTTGTGCACTATTTTGACAATAATGAGAATGACTGAGTATTAATCATTTTCTGACAGTGTTGGCTCTGATCTTATGCAAAAATAAAAGCATTTGGAAGTTTCCCTTCTTGATCTTCATTCAGGGCATTTCTTCTAGGAAAAAAAAAGATTCTGTAGGAAGATTGTATATGGCTCTACATTAAATATATGTAACTATATAATAAATCTAAAAATACGCACCTGCAAAGCTTGTTAGAAATCTTGCTTCAGGCATCATTCTTGGAAAGAGAGGTTTTTTTGTAAAACCTCATTGTTAGGGATTTAAACAAATTTTAAGCCAGACATTTATGTCCAAATATAAATGTTAATTTCCTGGGTATATCTTTTAAAAAGCTTGTAGTGTGGTCATATAAGCAGGGCCAGATGTCTGTGTCTTAATCATTCATACTCTGTAATAAATAACAATGGCACATAGTGAAAATAAAGCCCAGATGGCTGGCCCATTGCACAAATCATTGAATGTACTTGACAGTCATTCCTTAGTTTTCTGAACACTAACAGGTAATACGGATCATCTTTTTTATCTATTATCCATCAATCAATAACAAGTAACTACTGTGTATGAACTAAGCACTATGCTAGTGACTATAAAAACACAGTCAGATCTATGATAGTAAAAGTGTAATGTGCTAATTAGACCAGATGAAGCTGGGGTTGGGAGGGAAGCCCAGGTCCCATGGGTGCCAGAGGGAAGCCTGGGTCCCGGGTGCCAGAGGGAAACGGTGCTGGCAGCCGGGGGAAGGAAGGCCTACTCTTGCATGAATTTCGTGCATTGGGCTTCTAATATTACCATAACATCATTTGCTCTTATTTCTATTATCCTCAGGCTCTAGGCGTCTGTAGGAGACTCAGGTTTCTTCAAATATTTTTTCAAGATCAAAACCAGAGATGAGTTTGCCTTGGTGGTTGCTTAACTAACCGTTTATTAACGTCCTCTCTGTGGAAAATCAATAAAATATATTTAAAAAAAAAAAAAAACCAGAGATGAGTTTGCCTTGGTGGTTGCTTAACTAACCGGTTTATTAACTTGGTCTCATGCATCATGGTAGATATGACTGGTTGTCAAATAGCAGTTGATGAGTCATAGAATCATGAAATTTTAGAACTCTCAGAAATTCAGAGCTGACTCTTTATATTTTGCAGGAGAGAAAATGTGAATGAAAATGACTAAATGATTTTACCAGAGCTAGGCAACTATTTTGTGTAAAGCTGAGGCTTAAACTGTAATCTACTAACTTGTGATCTTATGTTCTTTCTAGTATCACAGAAATGTAAGGGATTAAAAGTGCCATCATGGGAATGTGGATATAGTGTCTTGTATTTGTGGCTGCCGTTAACTAAGGATGGGTTGATGGAAGGGGCACAAGCATTACCAGTGTACCTACAGCATTAATTTGTCCTAGAGTGATGATAGGGGTGTAGACAATAAGAAAATGGGATCTGACTCCACAAAGTCTCAAGTAGTCAAAAATTAACTAGACTCAAAGTATAGAACTCCATAGTCAAAGAGTTTACTGACAGGGAAATCATTTCCCTCCATATGACATCTGTAGTGCCAATGTGGAAAAATAAAGATATGCTAAGTTGTTGGCTCTAGACAACCACAGACCATTACATGCTGGCATAAAAACATAAATATTATTTATTGGATACTAAGTCACCAGTTAGTACTGGTATTAAGATAAATACATTTGCCTTGGAGTGTGCAAGTGTGAAGCCCCTGGAGAACCAGAGTTGAGTTGCCTTCTAAGAAACTGCCAGTCATATTCTTCAAAGATATTTTGCATAGTTGGAATTCTTTGTAGTTGAGGGTGTTGGAAAGAACAGCCTAACTTGGGGATACAGCAGAGCCATGAGTCAGGACTGCCCCATAAGGGGAAGAGACCCAAGTGAAAACCAGCATGTGCCTGTCCTCAACCCCCAATAAATTGTGTCCTTCCGCTTGAAATGTAGTTATGTTGTCACTCAAACAGAATGATACTCTGCCACACTGGTTCAGTTTCTTTGTTTATACTGCTGATGTTTGCCCACTTGGTTAATGATCATTACCCTTAATAAGGAAGAAGAGGGCATCTCGCTTTAAATATAGGATTCAATCTTAGAGGTAAAGGGAGTACCTGGATAATAATATTGCCAAAAGAAACAGCATTTTCTCTTAATAAGTTATTCCACCCGTTTTAATAACTTGGAAAATTTTTAAATATGACTGAATATTTGAGTGAAAAACTCATAAGTCTTTGAGTACTAAAATATTCATGAAAAAATATTGGAGAATTTTGCCTTTAATGAAGTTATTTTAATGAAGTTAAAAATTGGGGATATTAAAAATACAACTTCCAAAAACATCTTCTGTGAGTAGGAAGACCAATTTATATGCCACAGCACATCAGTAAAATATTTAGAGAAAAAGGAAATGGAAATTAGAAATTAATTTGCAATAATTATCCCATTAATGACCCTCCTTAACACAATCTACATTTACCAGATATATGCCATGGTTATTCTATTAGAAGATATATTTTTATAAATTCAGTGCTTTAAAATTATGACTGGATAAATTCTCACTTTTTTGACATTATGTAAGTTTATCAGTTTTCTGACGGTGGAAAAAGGAAGGATAAGCAACTTCAGTTAGCTGACAGCTCAACAGTCTAGTTCAGAAATAGATTTTACTTTGTCACCCAGCATATGTACACACACACACACACACACACACACACACACACACACACACAAACTTAACTAACACAAAAGTTTTGCAAAGTTCTACTCTTACTATATGTGATGAGTCTAATCTTTGGGTTTTAAAATTTGTCACAACCTTTTAATCAAAGGCTACAACAAGGGACAAAGAAGGACATTTTGTATACAATAGCCAAGATGTGGAAGCAACCTAAATGTTCATTGAGAGATAATTGGATAAGAAGATGTGGTACATATATGTAGTGGAATATTATCCATATAAGTAATTAAATCTTACCATTTGCAACAACATGGATGGACCTAGGGTATTATGCTAAGTAAAATAAGTCAGGCAGAGTAAAAAAAATACCTTATGATTTCACTTATACAGGGTGGCACAAAAGTAGATTTAAATATGCAAAAGAGAGTTTATTGTTGTGTTATTATTTATTAATTATTGTATTATTTTCCATATGAATAACTGTAAACCTAGTTTTGTCCCATCCTGTATGTAGAATCTAAAAATAAATAAACAAAATAAATGCACAATCAAAACAGAAATAAACTCATAGATACAGAAAACAAACTGATGATTGCCAGATGGGAGGGGGATTGAGGGACTGGGTGAAAGAGGTGAAGGGATTAAGAAGTACAAATTGGCAGTTAAAAATTAGTTACAGGGATATAAAATGCAGCATAGGTAATACAGTCAATAATATTATAATAACCATGTAAAGTGCAGGTGGGTACTAGGCTTATTGGGGAGATTACTTCATAAGTTATATAAATGTCTAAGTACTATGCTGTGCTGTACACCTGAAAGTAACATAATATTGAGTGTCAACTGTAATTGAAAAATAGTTTGTCACAACCCATGCATACCATTTATTTCACAACCTTCTCGTTTCCCATGAGTCCACAGTTTGAAATAACCTGACCCATGATAAAAATGCAAATGAAAATGTTATTAAGGATGAAAGAGTTTATAAATAGAAAACTTGTATTATTTCATCTCTCTGTCCTCTTAGGACAGTTCTAAGGAAACTAGGCTAAAATGTAGTTAGGTATTGATCTGGAATAGTTTAGACTTCACCATGGCTAGTAAGGGTAGACTCTGATGTCAGTGCAGTATCTACCTAAGTTGTGGCATGGCTCATACAGCCCTTACCAGTACTTTAGAATCCCCTGGGGAATACTGAAAAAAATGTGGAAGTCCAGGCCAATTGAATCAGAATCTTTGAACATAGGGCCTGAGCACTGCTATTTTTAGAAAGTTCCCAGGTAATTCTGGTATGCAGCTAGGGTTCAAATAATCTTTGATGACGCTAGTCAATGATTATGTCTTGTGATTGAATACTTTTGTCACTCTAACAATTAAATTCTTTTTTATGTGACATTTCATGAGATGCTTCATGTGCATCAGCCAAGAACAATACTATTAAAAAGAATTACAAAGGTTAGATTGAGTAAACAATTATGCACATCAATAAATCTTATATTTTAATGTATTTATATTAAAGTGTTATAATTGTAATTTGTTTATTAAAATATAAAAAATCTATTGACATGAGCAGGTTATATGTAAAGTATTACATTGCTAGTTGAATATAGTTCAGGAGAAACCTAATCAACTAATTGAATCAAATGGATAGTTTTTAATATTTATAGTTATTCAAATAATACACATAAGTAATTCTCAGTTATCTTATATTATCTTTCAAAATCAGAATTGAATTATATAATTTTGTCATAGAATTTAATTAAAATTGTTACACAAACACTAACTTTTAATCTCTGTGGTATGTTATGGCTTAACTGTTTTCCACAGTATCTTGAACATCTAGTAAACTAATTTAGAGGTATTTTATTTTATTCATCATCATTTATCCTCTCTATGCCCTCTTCCACTTCCATCCATTCCCCACCCCTGCAATCACCACACTGTTGTCCGTATCCATATCTATGAGTTCTCTCTCTTTTTTTTTCTTTTTCACTCAATCCCTCCACCACTACCCCAACACTCCTCCAACACAAACACCCCTAGAACTGTCTGCCTGCTCTCTCTCTAGAGCAGCGGTTCTCAACCTGTGGGTCGCGACCATCAGAAAACACATATAGCATATCAGATATTTACATTACGATTCATAAAAGTAGCAAAATTACAGTTATGAAGTAACAGCGAAAATAGTTTTATGGTTGGGGGTCACCACAACATGAGGAACTGTATTAAAGGGTTGCGGCATTAGGAAGGTTGAGAACCACTGCTCTAGAGTCTTTCTCTATTTTGCTTGGTAGTTCAGTGTGTTCATTAAGTATTTATAAATAAATCTTTCTGTACCTGATTTAATAAGAAGATTAAATGATTTGTATTCAGCATAGCCATCTATATGTATAAAAGACTAATATGCTAAGTGTCTGACCATCTGACCGATTGCTATGACACATACTGACCACCAGGAGGCAGATGCTCATCGCAGGAGCTTCTGTGACACACATGGCCATTTACAGAGAAATGGCACCACAGACTTGGTGCCCACAAACCAACACTCGGCTTCCCCCAAGTGGGACACAGGCCCTGCCACCACCCTGGAGTGACAGCCCACCAAATTGCAGCCAATGCTGCTGAGACCCCATGGTGCAAAATGTGGCCCACAGCCCAGTCCACCCTGGAAACAGTCGCTGTGGGCGCCAGGTAATGACGTCACGTAGCAATGCCCAGCTTCCTCTCCCTAGCGACTAGCTTCCTTGCAGTTTATTCAGCTCAGGAACACAACTTGCTTTATAGCCAGGTGGAAACATTTTACACTTTAACCAAATGCCTGTGAAGCATTTTCGCGTAGTCCTGGAATAGGTAGATAGGAGAGTAGGTAAAATCTTATTTTCTTTTCATTAGCTGGAAAATGGAGATTTAGAAAGCTTAGAAACTTGACCTGACTGAAAAGAAGTAAGAAATGGTGGACCTTAAAAATGACTTCAGGT